>NC_072373.2:159406666-159709696 GCF_028885625.2 Pongo pygmaeus | reverse complement strand
TAATTATACTCACTACTGTTAAACAATTGCAGTTTAAAGGAAATGTGAAATATTTATGGAAGTTGGTTGCAGCGTTTTACATTAATAATGAAAGTAATAGGCATTCAGTTTAAACAACTTATCATTAGAGTGATAAAGACTGTATTTTTAAAATAAAACAAGTAAATTGAGAGAATCAGTGGGGGGGTCCTTTTGTCTATTAATGTATATGGCATCTGGAGTGAACTCCACTAGTTGCTATACCTGATAGCTTTGTTCTCAACCCAACAGGACATGGGGTCTGTGTTCAGTGACATATGCTAAATCACAGATGCAACTTGCTTCAGCAATACTAGAAATGAAGACCTCAGACAAGCCATCCTGGCCACTGTGACATGAATGGTGGCTATCCCTTCACATACTCTAACAGTTTATGTAAGATGGGCTTTTTTGCCTGTGTGGAGATAGTACAATGATTTTAAAGAATGTGCTCCTCATTTCCAAAAATAGACCAAAGATATAATGTGGCTGCTGTGGAAGGATTTCTGTAGTCTCCAGGGTTCTTTTGTCTTTATTGCAAAAGTGCTGGATATTGTGGCTTTAGCTGAGAAGTATTGTGGTAATAAGTACTGAGGTCTCTTGGGAAGGCAGCCTGTACCCATCCCAAGGTGACTCTCTCCAAGGTGCCAGCCTGGATGCTTTCTTTCACTTCCATTTTGTCCTCCATAACTCATGTCTCTGAGTAGACCCTTTTGGATCCTTGCAAAAGGATCAGTAGTTGATTTAATTTCATTGTAATGATGGCAACCAATCTACTTTATGTATTGATTCTAAGACAGGATAAGTTTTTAAGTTGCTCATTTATGGACTTTTACTTCTCAATCTTTACCTTTTCCCTTCTCTCCATTTAGGAAAATATCAGGTTTTTTGCTTTGTTGCCTTAGGGCAAAGTGCATGAGACGGTGAAGTGGGGAGTAGGAATAAGTCCTCTGGCTTTTGTTCTCAAAGGCTTAAATCCATTTAGAAGAATTGGGTTCAAGGGTAAAAGCACGATGGCTTGAAGATGCAAGTGAAGAGAAGGGAAGAGAGAAACAAATGACTTTCCACCAGACTAGAGAGAGTTTACATGGGCTTGGCAAGGGAAGAGAGTCCTGGACCCCTTGGCAGCACCCAGAGACATGGATGCTGCACAGTGCACGTAGGAAAGTGGTTCAGCTTCACCTAAGATTCTCATACTCACAGTGATATATGAACACAGCAAATAGCTGACAGACTTCAAGGGACCTCTGTAAGCCTGGACCATGAGGAAGGCAGTGGTGATGATGATGGTCAAGGACTAGAGGGTCTGCTTCTGCTTTCAGTGCAAAAACTTAGCCTTCTGAATACACAAGTGACACTGGAAGGGAGAGATTACGCTAGTAATGAGTGGGATGATATTCCTGATAGCCTATTAGTTCTGAAGTTCGGAAATGAGATTAAATTAACTTAAAGGAAATAAAGTGTTCATGATTGTGAACAAAGGAAGTGTACTTGCTATAATTGCTTATTGACTGATAAGATAATTTTACCATGATGATCCCAATAACTATTAACTAGCAAGTATTTTTATTCATTCACTTATTTATTTATTCAACAAATATTTATTGAACTTCTATTATGTGACAAACTATGTGCAAGGACTTAGGAATATGGTAGCGAACAGTACAGTCATGATCCGTGTACTCGGTAGAGAATAGTGATATTAAAACAAGTAAATAATTTTAAATGTGAAGGATTTAAAAATCACAGTCAGAAGTCAAGATTGCAGAAATGTAACTTTGCTTTTTTATAAGTTAACTCAACTTTGCTCTGGAATCCCCATTTCTGCGGATGGGATAGTCTCAATCTTGCCACTTGCAGGTAACTCAGTCACTCTCAGGATAAAATATAGAGTATTTCAGACAAATATTTAGTTAACTTAAAGATTTATATCAGTTTGAAGTTCGCATTTGTATCAGGACTGTTTTTTCCTTTCAAGAACTATTATCTTTATTTTTCAAGGGTGGCATCTGGTTGCAGCAGAAACTCACCCAAGTGGCATCATAGCACTGGGGGAGAAACACCTGGTCCACAAGCTGTCCCATGGCTTTATGACTTCCACTGAGATATTTTGTCTTCCTTGGTCTTTGATTAGCACCTTCTCATCCCACTGCAACTTTTGTTGTTGTAATTTGTTCCAGTCAGTATTACTGATAACATGTGTATTAGCCAGGGAACAGAAATAATAGGATATATGTATATATGAAGGGGATATAGTCAGCGTTCTCTAAAAGGACAGAACTAATAGGATCTATGTAAATATATACATTTATTTATGTATATATGTGTTGTGGGACTTCACCTTGTGATTGTGTGATCATATGTATGATTGATATGGTACCACTCCTCAGGGTTATCAGCCAGCTACTTGATGACAGGTTGATTATATTGAACCTCTTCCATCATGGAAAGGACAGTGTTTTGTCCTCACTGGCATAAACATCTACTCCAGATATGGGTTTGCCTATCTTGTCTACATATCCCATATGGATATATGATCACACGATCACAAGATGAAGACTCATAATAGGACGTCTACAAGCGGAGGAGCAAGGAAGCCAGTCTGAGTCCCAAAACCTCAAAAGTAGGGAAGCTGAGAGTACAGCTTTCAGTCTGTGGCCAAAGGCCCAAAAACCCCTGGCAAACCACTGGGGTAAGTCCAAGGGTCCCAGAGCTGAAGAACTTGGAGTCTGATGTTTGAGGGCAGGAAGCATCCAGCATGAGAGAAAGATGGAGGCAAGAAGACTCAGCAAGTCTCCTCATTCCACTTTCTTCTGCCTGCTTTATTCTAGCCACGCTGGCAGCTGATTAGATGGTGCCCACCCAGATTGAGGCTGGGTCTGGCTCTCCCAGGCCACTGACTCAAATGTTAATTTACACCCTCAAAGACACATGCAAGAACAATACTTTCTTTCCATCCTTCAATCCAATCAAGTCAATATTAACTATCACAAGTCCACTGTTTGTTAACTTGAACCCATATACATCTCCTGAAATCATACATAATCTTCAAGTAAAGATAATAGTAAGGTCATAATTGCACCTAACATAATACAACTCTCCTTCATACAACTGGAAATGCACTAACCCTTAACCTAAAGGCTGTTACATAAAGTTAACAACACTTAAATGCTGATATGAAGTCAATAAATCTTATGTCACACGATAAAGAAAAAAGAAACAAAATAAAATATATTTTCTTAGTACAAGTGTATACATGCACAAACATGTTCTTAACAAAATAAGGAGGAAATATTCATGACAACTATAGTCCTCATTTCTGCAACTGGTCACATGGTTGTAGCTGGTATTGATGACTACCTTCTTCTACTACCCATTCTGTATTCCCTTTGCCTTTAGCAAGCACCTCAGTGTGTCATTGTTTTTTACCTGGTGGAGTGACTCAGACCTTCATTCCTGAAGATCTGGGCCATTTGTAGTCCTGCCTGGATTGGGTTGTAGTTTCCCATTGACCTTAACCACAGGGCATGGTAATACTAAGGGATATCCTAAGGTATCTCCTGTATTGCACGCATACTCTTCCTTACCTCCATTGTGGAGTAGTAGACTGATTTTCATCTTGATAGTCCAGGTCAATCATCCTAGCCAACACTGTAACTCCCTTCTTAGCCTGTTGACTTAGAGGTAGGAGGAGCCCAAAGTGGCCAGGTGGCAATCTTAACCTCCAGTTTAATGGAATCATTGTTGTGTCTTCTGGTGGCAGCATTCCTCCCTCTGGAACTAAGACCTCTAGGCCAGCAGAACGTAGTGTTGCGGGAACAGGAAGCAAAAATTTTGCTAGTGGGTCACTAGGGGTGATAGTGAGTGATGCCACTTCCACTTCCACCCCTGGATTCCTGGACCCGTGAATCCTGGCTGTGGGAGAAATAGTACCATATATTGGATGCTGATTCAGAGCCTACACAGCTTTCTGGAGAACCTTGCCCCAGCCCTGCAAAGTATTGTCACCCAGTTGGTGTTGTAATTGTGACTTCAAAAGGCCATTCCACTGTTCTATCAATCCAGCTGCTTCACGATGATGGGGAACATGGTAAGACCAGTGAATTCCATGAGGATGAGCCTACTCTCCCACTTCTTTAGCAAAAAGTGAGTGCCTTGGTCAGAGGCGATGCTCTGTGGAATATCATGATGGTGGATAAGGCATTCTGTGAGTCCACGGATGGTAGTCTTGGCAGAAGCACTGCATGCAGGATAGGCAAACCCATACCCAGAGTAAGTGTCTATTCCAGTTAGGAAAAACCTCTGCCCTTTCCATGATGGAAGAGGTCCAATATAATCAACCTGCCACCAAGTAGCTGGCTGATCATCCTGAGGAATGGTACCACATTGAGGGCTCAGTGTTGGTCTCTGCTGCTAGCAAATTGGGCACTCAGCAGTGGCTGTGGCCAGGTCAGCCTTGGTGAGTGGAAGTTCATGTTACTGAGCTCATATGTAACCTCTATCCCTGCCACCGCGGCCACTTTGTTTATGGGCCCATTGAGTGAGGACAGTGGTGTCTGGCGAAAGAGGCTGAGTGGTGTCCACAGAATGAGTCATCTTATCCACTTGATTATTAAAATCCTCCTCTGCTGAGGTCACTCTTTGGTGGGCACTCGCATGGGGTACAAATATCTTTACAGTTTTTGACGCCTCAGAGAGGTCTATCGACATACCTCTTCCCTAAATTTCTTTGTCACCAATTTTCCAATCGTGCTTCTTTCAAGTCCCTGACCATCCAGCCAAACCATTGGCTCCAGCCCATGAGTCAGTACATAATCACACATCTGGCCATTTGTTCTTCGAGGCAAAGTGCACAACCAGGTGTACTGCTTGCAGTTCTGCCCTTGAGAACTTCTGGGAAGATTTCCGTTCACCACTGTCCTTCAGGGATGTACTAGAAAGGGGCTGTAGTGCTGCATCTGTCCACTTTTGGGTGGTGCCTACATATCATGTAGAACCATCTGTAAACCAAGCCCTAGTCTTCTCTTCCTCTGTCAGCTGATCATAGGGAACTCCCCATGAGGCCATCAGTGCAGGCTGGGGGAGAGAAAGCAGGGTGTCAGGGGCCAAGTGGTGGCACTCAACCATTAAAGGCAAGGTGGGCATAGTTACCGTAATGGACAGCAGAGGCAAAGCTGCAATCAGAATAGTCTGACTCGTGTCGAGCTCTGGCATTGGCTCATTAATCACAGTGTTCGTAGAAGTGAAATTGATAAGAAGCCTACTGCATTCTTACTTAATTTGTATAAGCAGAAAACTCCCAGGTCGCATGGACAAAAGACTAATTTGAATTATAAAAATAGAGAATCACAGATCTTCAATCAATTTCCAGACTTTAACCAGTATAAAGACCCTAGAACCCCTTGAATGAAGGGGAGGCTGGGTCCTCTTGAGGAAGGACCCCATTCCTGGTACCAAAATACAACATGCCACCCCAAACTTGGTAGAGTAAAATGACAAACATTTTATTATCCTCATGGATTCCGTGGAAAAAGAATTTGGAAAGGGTACAACAGAGATTATTTTTATTCTATTGTGTTTGGGACCCATGGAAAGACTGCATGAATGGGAATGACTTAAAAAACTAGGGGCTCGAATAATCGAAAGACTTACTCATTTCCTTTCATGCTGGGAATGAAATAACTCATAATGGTTTATGCTGGGATTTCGGCTGCAGCTGTCAACAGAACACCTGTAAATGTCATTTTATGTGGCTGCTTTATCATAGCATGGTGACAGAGCATGTACAGTAATTGTATGGTAGACACTATACAATGCTGATAAAAGAAATAAAAATAAATGAAGAGACATACCATATTTACAGAATGGAAGGCTCAACAAAGATGTTGATTCTTCCCAAATTGATATACAGGTTTAACACAATTACTATTAAAATTCAGCAAGTTTTTCTGTAGTATAGATAATATTTTTCTGAAATTTATATGAAAGACAAATGAACTAGAATAGCTAAAAACAATTTTGATAAAGAAGAATACAGTAGGAGAAATCAGTCTATCTAATTCAGGTCTTATAGTTACAGTAATCAGGACTATGTGGTTTTGGCAGAATAGATGTATATATCAATGTGACACTCAGAACTCAGAAACAGACACACAATATGCCCAATTTATTTTTGACAAAGGGTATGGCTACAAAAGGGCAACACGATGAATCCTTGTGGAAATGGAAATACAGATAGAGCTTATATATGGACTATACCAATGCCTATATCCTGGTTATAACATTTGAACTACAGTTTTGCAAGATATTACCATATGGAAGAACTGGGTAAAGGCACCCTTCTGTATTGTTTCTTACAATTGCATGTAAGTGTACAATTATATCAATGTAAAAATTTTAATATAAAAATCAACTATAGGTTCCTATCCTTAAGGTTCTATTTCCCTGGAGCCACATCCAGTGTCAATAATTTTATCAGTCAGAATTTAATAAAAGAAGCAGAGTCACTATAAATGCTAATCAATCTTGAGCTGATTTTTGTATCTGGTGTAAGGAAGGGGTCCAGCCTCAATCTTCTGCATATAGCTAGCCAGTTATCTCAGCACCATTTATTGAATAGGGAGTCCTTTCCCCATTGCTTGTTTTGGTTGACTATGTCAAAAATCAGATGATTGTAGATGTGTGCTTTTATTTCTGGGTTTTCCATTCTGTCCCCTTGTCTATGTGTCTGTTTTTATACCAGTACCTTGTTGTTTTGGTTACTGTAGCCTTGTATGTAGTTTGAAGTTGGGTGGCATGATGCCTTTACCTTTGTTCTTTTTGCTTAGAATTGCCTTGGCTATAAGAGCTCTTTCTTGGTTCCATGTGAATTTTAAAATAGCTGTTTCTAATTCTGTAAAGAATATTATTGGTAGTTTGGTAGGAATAGCATAGAATTTGTAAAATACTTTGGGTAGTATGGCCATTTTAACAATATTGATTCTTCCTATCCATGAGCATGGAATGTCTTTCAATTTATTTGCATCATCTCTGACCTCTCTGAGCACTATTTTGTAATTCTTGTTGTAGAGAATTTCACTACACTGATTAGTTGCATTCCTAGGTATTTTATTCTTTTTGTGGGAATTGTGAATAGAATTATGTTTTTGATTTGGCTCTAAGCTTGGATGTTGTTGGTGTGTAGAAATGCTCCTGATTTCTGTACATTGATTTTGTATCCTGAAACTTTGCTGAAGTTTTTATCAGATCAAGGAGCTTTTGGGAAGAGACTATGGGGTTTTCTAGGTGTAGAATCATATCATATGCAAACAGGGATAGTTTGACTTCCTTTATTCATATTCGAATGTCTTGTATTTCTTTCTCTTGCCTGATTGCTCTGGGTAGGACTTCCAGTACTGTAGTAAATAGGAGTGGTGCAGAAGGTATTCTTGTTTTGTTTCAGTTTTCACGGGGAATGCTTCCAGCTTTTTCTCATTCATTGTGATGTTGGCTGTGGGTTTGTCAAAGATAGCTCTTATTATTTTGAAGTATGTTCTATCAATGCCTAGTTTTTTTGCGGGTTTTCAATATGAACGGATGTTGAATTTTATCAAAATTTTCTCTGCATCTATTGAGATGATTATGTGGTTTTTGTTTTTAGTTCTGTTTATGTGAGGAATCACATTTATTATTTGCATATGTCAAACCAACCTTTTATCCCGAGGATAAAGCCTACTTGATCATGATGGATTTTCTCATATGCTGCTGGATTTAGTTTGCTAGTATTTTGTGAAGAATTTTTTGCATCTATGTTCACCAAGGATATTGGCCTGAAGATTTCTTTTGTGTGTATGTGTCTCTGCCAGGTTTCAGTACCAATATGATGCTGAACTCATAAAATGAGTTGGGGGTAATCTTTCCTCCTTAGTTTTTGGAAGTTTCTGTAGAAATAGTCCAGTTCTTCCTTATACATGTGGCAGAATTTGGCTGTGGATCTGTCTGGTCCTGGGCTTTTTCTGGTTGGTGGGCTTTTTATTACTAATTTAATGTTGTAACTCATTATTGGTCTGTTTAGGGATTCAATTTCTTCCTGGTTTAATCTTGGGATGGTGTATGTTTCCAGGAATTTATCCATTTCTTCTGGATTTTCTAGTTTGTGTGCATACAGTAGACTTTGAGAATTTCTTTAAAAAAATTTCTTTGGGGTTGGAGGTAATGTCCCCCTTTGTCATTTCTGATTGTGTTTATTTGGATCTTCTCTCTTTTTTTTTAATTAGTCTAGCTAGAGGTCTGTCTATCTTATTTATACTTTTAAGGAACCCACTCTTGGATTTGTTGATCTTTTGCATGTTTTTTATTTATGTCAATTTCCTTTAGTTCAGCTCTGATTTTGGTTATTTTTTGTCTGCTACTAGCTTTGGGGTTGGTTTGCTCTTGTTTCTCTAATTTCTCTAGGTGTGACATTAGGTTGTTAATTTGAGATCTTTCTGACTTTTTGATGTGGACATTTAGCACTATAAACTTTCCTCCTAACACCGCTTTATCTGTGTCCTAGACATTGTTGTATCTTTATTATCATTAGTTTCAAAGAATTTCTTGATCTCTGCCTTAATTTCATTGTTTACCCAAAGGTCATTCAGGTGTAGGTTGTTTAATTTCCATGTAATCGTATGATTTTGAGCAATTTTCTTAGTGCTGGTTTCTAGTTTTATTGTGCTGTGGTCCAAGAGTATGATTGGTATAATTTCAGGTTTTTAAAAAAAATTTGCTGAGGATTGTTTTATTTTTCAATTGTGTAGATAATTTTAGAATGTGTGCCACTGAAGATGAGACAAATATATATTCTCTTGTTTTTGGGTGTAGCGTTCTATAGAATTCTATGCAGTGCATTTGGTCCAGTGTTGAGTTCAGGTCCCAAATGTCTTTGTTAGTTTTCTGCCTCAATGATCTGTCTAAAACTGTCAGTGGGGTGTTAAAGTCTCCTACTATTGCTGTGTGAAAATCTAAGTCTCTTTGTAGGCTGCTAAGAACTTGCTTTATGAATCTGGTTGCTCCTGTGTTAGTTGTTTATATATTCAGGATAGTTAGGTCTTCTTATTAGATTGAATCCTTTACCATTATATAATGCCCTTCTTTGTCTTTTTTGATCTTTGTTGGCTTAAAGTCTCGTTTGTCTGAAATTAGGACTGCAACCCCTCCTTTTTTGTTTTCTATTGCTTGGTAAATTTTTTTCCATCCCTTTACTTTGAGCCTAGTGTATCGTTGCATGTGAAATGGGTCTCTGAAACACAGCACACCATTGGGTCTTGATTCTTTATCCAGCTTGCTACACTGTGCCTTTAGCCTTTTAATTGGGGCATTTAGCTCATTTACATTCAAGGTTAATATTGATATGAGCAGATTTGATTCTGTCATTGTGTTGTCAGCTCATTATTACGCAGACTTTTTTGTGTGGTTGATTTATAGTATTATGCAGACTTGTTTGTGTGTTGTCAGCTCATTATTATTCAGACTTGTTTGTGTGGTTGATTTATAGTGTCAATGGTTTGTGTACTTAAATGTATTTTTGTAGTGGCTGGTAATGGTCCCTGTGAGCCTCCCCACTAAAGCCTCCACACTGCCATGGAGAGCTATGTGGAGTCTGGGTAGGGCTACCGCTCAGGCACACATTAAGCCCCAGAAGCCTTGGATCCCCATGATTTCAGCACCAACAACTGCAGCTCTGCAGCAGGAGAGGACAGGCTCCCTTGCCTGCCCTGAGAAAAGGAGCAGAATCCATGGGGCTAAACAGCAATGAACCACAGGCCTCATCTCTGCTGCACCTTGCAGGATAAGGCCCACTGGCCTGGGATGCTAGCAAGTCCACCCCAGGTCTGCTAGAATTCTTGGGCAGGGAGCAGCTCTGCACTTTTCTGGGATGGAACTCCCAGAGGGAGAGGCGAGCCACCATTTTTGCTGCTCTGCAACCTTCCTTACTGTTGCCCACAGGCTCAGGAGGGAGTGCAGTGATTAGGGATTATCACAGATTCCCAGAACAGTATAGTCACTTTACAGAAAAGTGGCCATACTGATTTATTTATTTATTTATTTAATTTCTTTTTTTTTGGAGATGGGGTCTCACTCTGTCACCCAAGCTCAAGTGCAGTGGCACACTCTTGGCTCCCTGCAACCTCTGCCTCCTCCTGGTCTTAAGAAATTTTCCCACGTCAGCCTCTGGAGTAGCTAGGACTATAGGTACTCGCTATCATGCCCAGCTAATTTTTGTAGTTTTTTTGTAGAGATGAGGTTTACCACTTTGCTCAGGCTGGTCTTGAACTCCTGGACTCAAGCAATTTGTTCACCTTGGCTTCTCAAAGTGCTGGGATTACAGGCATGAGCCACCGTGCCTGGCCTTACCAGACTGTTTTCCACATGGGTCCCTAACACTGCTGCTCCTCACTAGGCAGGGTTGTGCAACATGGACCTCCAGCCATCCCCCAGTTGGACTCTCAGGCTGGTAACAGCTCTGTACTTTCCTGGGACAGAGTTCCCAGAGTGAGAAGCAGGCCATCATTTTTGTGTTTCCACAGCCCTGGCTACTGTTGCCCTCAGGCTCCGGAGAGAGTGTAGTGAATGGAGGCTGACATGAACTTCCAGAACAGTGCCCATGTTCAGCTTTGTAAATATCACCAAATCGTGTTCCAATATAAGTGTACCAATATACTTAATACGTGACTACAACAGTGTGAGATCTCCACTTGCTCTATATTCTTTCAACACTTGATGTTTTAGTTCAAGGGGATTTTAAATGAAAATTAGGAAATGGATCATGAGGAAATATCCAGTTGCTATTTAAAACAGGTTTTAACCAGAAGTTTTGGCAAAGTTTGTTTTGTTTTTTAACTACTACTCTTGCTGTTTTTTCTATTCTGTTTTTTTTCTTTTCAATAGATTTTTCCTGCCATTGAAGAAGTGGAAAAAAGACTGGGTCTACAGTATGTTCAGACAAATCTTAAACAAAAGTTAACATCTGTGATTCTCAACCATTGGATGCATAAGAGTAACCTGTGGAGTTTATTCTCAACTTAGATGGCTAGCTTTCAATCCAAGTGTCCTGATTCAGACTCTGAGGATGGAGCCCAGGAATCTCTCTTTTGAAGCTGCTGTGGAGTGACTGTGATGCACACCAAACATTGCGAACCAATGAATGAGATCACTGACCAATCAGTCTAAATTGGGCTAAATGTCCCTTTTTTAAAGGATAGATTAATTTAGTCTGGTAATTTAGAGTTGGCTGCTCGAGAAGATGACACTACTAGCAATGTTGAGGACAGAAAAAAGAATCAAACATAAAACGTGATTTATCTATGCTCTGTATACACGATCAATTTCAAGTCAACTCATCAAACATTTATTGAGCACTTACTAGTGCCAAGTTTTAGACCAGGTGCTGGATCTATAATGATGTAAAAAAAAAGTATATTTATCAGAATAGGCCAGATTATACTATAGGACAGACGTCCTTCAAAATCTCAGTGGCTTAAAGCAGGTTTATTTCTTGCTCACACTACACATAGACTGTGGTTTGTCTTAGAACCATGTTCCATATAGTCCTTAATCTGGGACCCAGGCCAGTGGAGAAGTCACTATTTAGAGTGTTTTCAGTCACCATGGCAGAGGGAAAGAGCATGTGGCAAACTGTGCTGCCTTCAAAGTATCTGCCTAGAAACAACACAGATCATTTTCGCCTATACCACATTGTCTAAAGCAAGTTCCATAATCACCTCTACCTCTGAGGGGACAGGGAAGTATAATTTAACCAAATACTCCAAAAGAAAAAAATCCAGAATTTTGAGGAACAGAACGAGTGAATTCAACAATGATTAACATCCTTGAGAATTTTGCAATCTATTACGGGAATTAAGGCCCATAGAAATGAATGTAATAAAATTTGTCATGTGTTGCAATAGAGCTATATAAAAAGTTATTGTTGATCAATGAAATAGAATCTGTTATTTATTCCAATGGGTGGTAGAGCAAGGTATTACAATGACAAGGTGATATTTGAATTTCAACTTGAAGAGTATACAGCAGTGTTTCAGGTGGAAAAGAACATGAGATAGCAAATAGGGAGGAAAGTGTCCCGGGCAGAGAGGAGGATATAAAAAAAAGTTAAAGTTTCAGGAGCTTGGATATGGCATATTGTACAGGACACAGGAGGTGTTGGAGCACAATGATGAACAAGACAGATATAGTTCCTGCCCTTGTGGAACATATATTCCAGGAGAATGTATAGACACTAAATATATATATATATACACATATATATATACATATAGAGAGAAAGAGAGAGAGAGAAAGAGAAAGAGAGAATGAGAGAGGATTAATAATTTAATAATAACTTAGGTAAATGCTTTGAAGAAGCAGTGTGTACTCGGATAAATAAATTATGGGAATTTCACTTGGTCTGAGAGGTCAGGAAGGAGATTCATAGCAAAGAATGTAGGGTGGGGTGGGGAAATATTCCAGAGAAAAGCAACATGTGTAAAAGGTCCAAGATTGGAAGGAATATGGTGTTTTATGCAAGAGCATAAAACATGCAAGAAAATGACATAGGCATTTTGTAAAGTTCACTCTGCCCACTGTGTAAACAATGGTTCAGAGGGGTTCAAGAACTGATACAAGAAGACCAGTTAGGAATTAGCTGCCCAGCTAAGAAGTAATGGTCACTAGACCCTGAAGGAGTGCACCACCCAAGCAGCTTTCTAGAGTGTCAATCACTATGGCATACTAAAACATTAGAGTAAATGCATCAACATGGAGAAAATTGTATTTAATAAAACTCTCCTCAGGGAGAGTGCTCACTTGGTTTGAAGAAATGTTTGATAATCTACTTGGGGTAAGAGAAACTTACTGTCACCAACCTTCTGACAAGGAACATGTTCCAGTATTAATAAATAGTTGCCATGTAAGGACAAGCCATTTTACTTTTCTGGGTGAGGCTAGAATGGAATTGCAAAAAATGAGGAGAGATGCTGTTGTCTACCATTTCCCCTGCAGGACTCTGCCTTCTTCTAAACAATATTTGGCGAATACTTAAAGAATTATTTTTGAGGGGCAACAAATTATTAGTTATTCAGGGATGTAGAAATTGATCTTGCTCTGGATAGAATAATGACTATACAAAGAAAAAGATATGAACATACTTGGCACTAGTATATTGAGTATGATTGACTTAATGATGAATTAAAGGAGAAGGCTACATGGAATGGGAGAGATAGTCATCTGTATGTCTACATTAAAATGTGAAGCATACTGCAAAGTATAGGGAGTTTTTTTTAAGGTAATTTTTTTTTTTGAGACAAGAGTCTCACTCTGTCGCCCAGGCTGGAGTGCAGCGGCGTGATCTCAGCTCAATGCAGCCTTGACCTCCTGGGATCAAGCCATCCTCCCTCGTCAGCTTCCAAGAGATTCCCCTGTCTCTGCCTCCCAAAGTGCTGAGATTATAGGTATGAGCCACTGTGCCTGGCCAAAAGGTAACTTTTTTTTTTTTTTTTTTGAGACGGAGTCTCGCTGTCTCCCAGGCTGGAGCGCAGTGGCGCGATCTCGGCTCACTGCAAGCTCCGCCTCCTGGTTTCACGCCATTCTCCTGCCTCAGCCTCCGGAGTAGCTGGGATTACCAAAAGGTAATTTTTAAAAAAATAATTTGATAGGTAATATACACCCAACAACTTTTAACTTCTAGAGGTCTTGAGAGAAAAGGAAGGCTGAGAAATGGTTTCAAGGGCCCATAAGGAAGGAGACTGTGTTAAATACTATACTTGTTAAAAAAGATCAGTACTAATTGTCTTTTTTTTGGCTTAAGATATATTATTCCCTAATACTTTTGATACTAATTTGATTTCTTTTGCTATAAGTAATTTTCATTTGACTTAATGAGAAGGTTGCAGGTTCTCATTTTGCCTTAATTCTTATAGCCCCTTTCCTATTTCTTTACTTAACGTTTTTGGAGTGCTTGGAATTTATTTACTTGATTTGAATTTGACCCCTGATTAAGCTTATCTGAGGGAATTATTCTTTTAAGAAACAGGTAACCAGGAGACTTCTTCACTACTGTACTACCAGAACATAGCACATAGAAGGACTTGTAATAGGTAGGACTAGGCAAAGTCACAAGACCCAGTTTATTACACACAATCTTTAAGTTCTTGAAAACATGCACTTAGAAATTGCTAAGGCAAAGCAGATTTTCTTAAACTTAGTTGTAATCATGTGAGAAATTCATTTATTGTTTTTTCTAGGGCACTATAAGATTGATAGTTCTACACATTAACCTCATGATTAGGTTATCCAAAGAATTTACAGCAAGTACAGCTTGGAAAAGTGTCAGACATAGTTCTTTTGAGAGAGAAGGCCCAGATTCTGAAGCAGTATGTCTTTGTCAAATTCTGGGTAATGGTTTGTTGTTGTTCAAAATATGTTGAAGTTGGCTAACTTACCATCTCTCTTTTCTCATTCCAAGATCTACTTATAAAGCAATTGTGTGATAATATCAGCCTATATTCACTGGCATCTGTGTTGCTGTCTATTGGAATTTGTATGGAAGAGCTAAAATGTGCTGAGAGATGTGCCAGTTAATTTTTCTGGGTGTTTATCATTTAGCCAACAGAGAATCTATTACACAGTGGTTTGTCTGGTCTGTATTTAAAGGTCTCCTGGAAGAGGGGTCATTTGTTTGCTCATTCATTCAACAGATATTTATTGAGCACTTACTATGTGTTGGGTGTTCTTTGGGGTTCAGAAGTTATAATGGTGAACGAAGAGCTCTGCCCTCAGGAAACTTACATTCTAGTGGAATGACACAGACAATAAATAAGCAAAATACATAGTATATTCCTAGAATGTGATAAATTCTATGGAGAAAAATAAAGCAGGAAAGGGAAAATGTGTATGCTGGTGGGTGTAATTTTTAAATAGAGGGGCCTTGCTGAGACATGTGACATTTGAGCAAAGTCCTGAAATAGATGAGGGAGTGGGCTATTGTGGTAATCTAAATTAATTGGCTTAAATTAGGCAGGTATTAATTTGGAAAAATCATTTGGATTTTAGCCAGTTTAGAATATATGTGCATCATTTTTTTGTAGTGACAAAATGTATGAGGAAATTTGTCAGATGCAGCTAAAAGCTTTAGTGCTATATGGAGATTAACCTTGTAAAAGAGACTTCTGAGAAACATCTTTAGTGGTAATACCTCATTAAGAGGAGTATCTCAGTGGCCACACATGTGAAGGCAAGTTGGGATGCTCTAAAGACCAACTAGATAAAGTATTTTTTTCCTCTAATGCTACTCATTAGAGAGAATTAAATGGTAGGGGAGTCACTGATTTCAAGGTAAATTATTTTATGAATTATTCTGATTTCAATTTTTTAATCTGAGAGGTCAGTGTTAAGCTCCAAATATGTTCTACAAAAGGGGAAAATAAGGTGTCTGATATAAAGCTCTTATCCTTTTCATTGGATTTTATAGGAATAAAAGAAGTTTTCAATTAACATATACAACACTTGTTCTTATAGAACTGACTTGTCTACACAAATGATTTAAGAAAAGTGAATTGGCAGCAGTCACCTTCAAACTGATTACTGTCTACATATAGTATTTTTTGAGCAAAATTTTTTTTTTTTTTTTTTTGTGACGGAGTCACGCTCCACTGTGCCCAGCTAATTTTTGTATTTTTTTTAGTAGAGACGGGGTTTCACCATATTGGCCAGGCTGGTCTCGAACTCCTGACCTTGTGATCCGCCTGCCTTGGCCTCCCAAAGTGCTGGGATTACAGGCTTGAGCCACTGTGCCTGGCTGAACAAATATTCTTTAAAATGAATTTTTCAAACTCTCTTGACAATCTCACAAATAGAAAAAACTTTAGAGAGAATCTGGGTCAATCTCTTGTTGCATAGAGCAAGACATTTACCTTCAGGTGTTTTCTTAAGACTTCAAGGCTGTGGCTTCACAAAATGCATGTAGTCTAAGACTTGGAAAACATTTAGAAAAAAACAAAGTCTATGAATTCCTGTCACATACCTTCAAAGACATCTTGCTTATGGATAACGAAGGAAATGAATTATCCCCTGAATTTGTGTATTAGTCAGGTTAAGCCAAACTGTGCTGGGGTAAGAAACATGTCTCCATATCCTAATCTTAATGCAACAGAGGAATTTGTGTTACTTGTGCAAACTGATGGGATCTCTGGTGGACAGTTTTCCTCTTTGTGGTAACTCAGAGATTTAATCTTCTTTGAACCTCTCAACGTAGGGCATGTCACACTGGAGGGGAAAACAGACTGGAGAGATTATATGTGAAACTTCACCATCATAACCTGCAAGTGACACATGTCACTTCATAGCCCACTAACTAAAACTAGAGTCAACTGCAAGGAGACTGAGAGGTATGTTCTTATAACAACTGAAAGGATGTGAGATGGTGAATTGTATGTGCCAACTTGAATTCCAGGTTTTCTAACTTGTAAGTGACAGATTGTGAGATTTCTCAGCCTCCATAGTTGTACCCACAGTAGATCACCTCATATCTCTGTATCTATCTACCATCTATCTACCATCTATCTATCTATCATCTATCTATCTATCTATCTATCTATCTTTATCTATCATCTATCTATCAATTATCTATCTATCTATCTATCTATCAATCATCTATCTATCTCCTATTGGTTCTGTTTCTCTGGAGAACTCTGACTAATTCAGAGAGGAATACTATATATATTAGAGAGACACTAGTAATGCCTATAATATCTTGCATCTTTTTTTGGCTATTTCACTGATCTAGTGTTTGATGTTGCAGTAAGAGCATTAATTACATGTTTAACAATTGTTCTCACTCCTTTACATTAATTGCTACATATTATCATCAGAACAGCCTTATGACGTAAGACGAATGAAAGGATAACTAGAAAGAGCCCAAGAACACAATATTATAATCATCTATAAAATATATATTAGGATATTCACGTGGGAATACAAGTGCCATATTAGTTTGTGTATTAGATATCTGTTATTTGTTAAGTATGGGGTTAGGGTCCTAGGTTTCTCTGTTTGTAAGAAGTTAGGTTAGAGTCTCAGACAAGCAGAAGCTGGGTTAGAGGTCTGGGCTTCTTTGTTAGAAAGGTACCTGCCATACTGGAAGATTTTGTTTTTTCCTGGCTGTTTCTGTTGAGTAGGAATTTACTTCCTGACTCCCTGGGCTGAATTTTTTTTCTGGCACTTTGTGAGGCCTCTCTGTTTTCCCTGTTTGATGCTGTGTCTCCCATGGGAGCTCCTCAATTGACTCAACACCGCTTCTTGAACCCCTGCTCACGATATGCTCCACTAACTCTGCCCACCTCCTTGTTGGTATGATTTTGCTGAGGATAATTTGGAACTTCAGTAGCCTCTTTGGGAAACTTAAGATATCCTCAAACTGGCATCTTTAAAACCTCTTCTTTCTTGTTACCTCTGTTCCTCCTTCCTCCTTTTACCACTTTTGATCTTCTCCTTAGCTCCTGTGAATTTTTTGATATGTCTCCCTTCAAACTCCTGCCTCCTCCATCCCTCTGTCACCCTGCCAGGCTGTTTCCCTTTCTACTCCAGCCCCTCAGTCACTTGAATTTTAGGCTCCCTGTGCCCATCAGGGTTCTCAAGGGACTCAGAGATTCCCCCAAAGCAACCTAAGGCTGAAAAGAAAGAAAAGAGAAAGGGATAAAAAGATAATTGGAAATAGATAATATTATATCCATTGAAATGGGCTTTGGAGACATTCAGACAACTTCTTGCTATCTCTTCAGTTGCTCACCCAAAGTGTAGTCCAGTTTCCACAAGATTACATATCAGGGAAAATAAAAACTCTGAAAATCCCCTCCAAAAATATTGGTAAAAACTTTAGCCCCTATTCAGTAGGTAACCTCAACTTGTCCCACTTTCGTCAGAGGCACAATTCAGATAAAAATAGAAAGTGGAGAGTGAGTTTCGTATCACTGTGTTGCCTGATTCATGGCTAAAATTTTAGAATGAAAGCTATAATATATCTGTTTGCAGCTGACTATAGGTTTTTATATGTCTATATATCTATGTTATATATATGTGATATTTTTCTACCTTCAGATGGTGTTACCAAATTCATCTATAAAACTTCTTAAAGGAGTTCTACTCAAATTGGCTTAGAGATAAATGGATGCGTACATACAGTTTATATAAGTTAAATATTCCTAAAACTCCCAGAAATATAGAAACTAACCCAAGTACTTTTTAAGTTCATATGACTTGAGTAAATCTTTAGCAAATAAGATTAGTTTAATATTGTCGGTTTAATAAAAGCAGCTGTATCTTCTGAGTTATCAGCATTAAGTATAATATAAGCATACATTTTATTCTTCATGGGTTTACTCATTGAACAATATTTTATCTACTAGATATTTAAGACTATAAAAATTATACATACAATAAAAAACAAATGTGTAAGTAAAGATGCAGTAAAGGCAAATTGTTTGCTATTCATTATTTCATATCAAGTACTTGTAGTAAAACAAAAAAACTGAGTATTTAACTTTTCACATGTACTGTAAAAATAGTTAACAGAGAATTAATTTGAGATAATGGTTAGCTTTGTTTGGTATTAGAGTATGCCTACTTGAAAAGTTTCTAAAACCTTTTTGTCAGCTTGCAACCTTAGAGTTATTGTAAGTTAAATAGTCATTTATATGATATTCACTAAATATCTAAATCATTTCTAAATAAACTAAGCTACTGAAACATTCTATACTGAGCAGTAAATTTAAGTTTATATTCTTTTGACATCTTGTTTTTATATGGTGTAGAGAAGCTAAATGTATTTGGGACTGTTTATAAACATGAAAAATTATACTATCTATTGTTTTTATAGATTGCAAAATGATGTATTCATACTTGTGCTAGTCTGCTATCCATTACTGGTTTGTGAGAGCTCATAATTGTCTACCTCCTAGTTTTCTTGTAAAAGAAAGGTTACTGATGGTTAAAAATTATAATCAACACATGTAATTAAAACTATTAGAAGAAATAACAGTAAAGGGAGACAAATGTGTATAAAAGCTAACCAAAATATGAAGAATGTGTATTGTTGAGGGAGTTTTGTCTTGTTAAGCAAATAATTTTCTCCTAGAGTAGGATGACTGGTTGTCCCAGAATGAGAAAGAGGAAAATGTAGGGAAGAAAAACTGAATGGATATTATGAAGTTGTAAATGGTTTGGGGAAAAGAAATCTTATGTAGGAAAGCTGGCTAAGATTCGAACTGATTTATTTATGAGGTTTTTTGTTTGTTTGTTTTTAGAAATGAGCTTTAACATAAAAAAAAACTGGGCCAGGTGTGGTGGCTCATGCCTGTAATCCTAGCAACTTTGGGAGGCCGAGGCGGGTGGATCATTTGAGATCAGGAGTTGGAGACCAGCCTGGGCAACATGGTGAAACCCCGTCTGAATTAAAAACACAAAAATTAGCCCAGTGTGGTGGCGGGCGCCCGTAATCCCAGATACTCGGGAGGCTGAGGCATGAGAATTGCTTGAACCTGTGAGGCAGAGGTTGTAGTGAGCAAAGATCGCACCACTGCACTCCAGCCCGGGCAACAGGGCAAGACGCTGTCTCAAAAAAAAAAAAAAAAAAGAAAAAAAAACTGGTGGAAAACTATAAGTTCATTTTCTCTCTGTTAAAACAACAAAGTTTTCTTGGGTTATTGGTCTGCCCTTAATGAGGGAATGTAAAAGAGTTTTTAAAAAATGTTTTAAATAATTTGCCTACAAAACCAAGATATTTTGTGCTATATCAGAATTACTTCCTGTGCTTTATGTTAAACTTTATCATGTTCTCATGTTCTTGATTATTTAAGTAAACCTAGGTATTGTTTCATAGTTATCTGTGATCTTATTTAATTAAGTGTTCAAACCTTTTGACATTTTTGAAGACCTTCCAAAATAAAGTCCTGAGTGAAATATTTTTGTTCTCAAACTGACCTTGAGATTTCCCAGAGGGTCCCCTGAAAATATCTAAGGCTTTATTCTATAATCTTGTAAAGACAAATGTTAAAAAATAATTTGGTTCATTTGATATGCTAAATTGCCTAGGAAACATTATCAAATAAGTGTTGCTTAATCTTCTTGAAGTTATATTTGTTTGAGTAATTTCTAAACATTATTTCAATAATTATATGAAGTTTGTAGAAATTTGTCAATACTCTCACTGTCCATGATATGTTTAGTATGATGCTATCAATTTTAATCAGTTATTACTTTAAACTGAAATAAACAATTTATCTTGTCAGTGATCTCTTATCGGATCTTTAGAAGTTGAGAGTTCACAAAACTGCTAATGGAAGTTCAAGGAGAATGAGAATTAGTTACATGAGACTATGGTTTTCGATTTGGAACATTGCTGGTTCTTTAATGTTCTATTTTCTGGATTTAAGGTACCCTTTTACCTTTTCTCTTAAACTATCCATAACCTACAAAAATTTAATAGCTTACATTTTTATCAATGGAAGTGAAAAGTTTATTTCTTCTCCCTACCAGATTCCTCTAGAATTTAGAAACTCTTATTGCATATTCTTATTTTCACGGCAATATGGCTGTTTGCATAACCCAATAAGAATCTGTTCTCCTTGTCACAGGAAGGGGAACATCACACTTCGGGGACTGTTGTGGGTTGGGGGGAGGGGGGAGGGATAGCATTGGGAGATATACCTAATGCTAGATGACGAGTTGGTGGGTGCAGCGCACCAGCATGGCACATGTATACATATGTAACTTACCTGCACATTGGGCACATGTACCATAAAACCTAAAGTATAATAATAATAATAATAATAATAATAATAATAATAATAATAATAATAAAAGAAAAAAAAAAAAAAAGAAAAAAAACCCAAAAACTGTTTATGGGACTATTGGGTTGGATTCATTAATTTTATGTGGGTTCATAGGGCTGGTTCTCTGTAGTATCTTTTCTTACACCTTATACATACATCATCATTTTGCAGTTTAAATCTTACCTGAATAGTGTTGGTAAGCATGCCAGACCAGGGATTTAGGGGGGTAATACACTACTCTTTGGTCCAACCAACATTATTAAAAACTTTATTGGATCTTATAAATTGCAAATGAAAGGTACGCTGTTTGTTATGAGTGAAATGTAGAAATGTATGAAGAAAAATGTTAAAAATCTGTAATCCCCGCACTCCCTTCCCATCATGAAGGATCCAATATTAAAACTCTGTGTCCTGGCAAAAAAAAAAAAAAAAAAAAAAAAAAAAAAGAATCTGTTCTCCTTGTAACAGGACCTCACTGGAGACATTAGTTATATGCCTAAGGCTCTAACCTGAATGTCATATGTGAGAATGATGTGCATAGAACCTGACTTAAGGAACTAAAACTGACTTTATGGAGCAGATGCTTCCAAAACCGTCTTGGAACATCTTGCCTGATACCTGGCTGTAGAGTTCCCAGCCTTACAGATAAGTAAGGTTACTTTCTGGTAGGCCCGAGAGCCTCAGTATATCTTGGGGACCTTGAGAATAGAGGAATTTATCCAAATTTGTAAGTACTAAAAGTGAAATCTGGTGGTGAGTTCTTGTTCTAGCTTTCTAGCCTTGAGAGGTTTTTTAATAGTTTAATCTGAGATATCTTATAAAGTTCTAGCAAAGTAAACTCAAAAAGACCTATGTGTTCAATTAGCATTCTTGTGGCATTTATGCAAATAATCAAGCCAGATGCAATGAGACCAGATTTAGTTTATAAACAAGGATAATCATAACCTTACTTTTGTTATCTATGATCAAAAGCAGGGAAGGCTGTGAGTATAGACATTTTGGTTCAATGGAAAACTGTAGTTCATTCTTGTGTGTTCTCAGTTCTAGTTTCTTCCAACATCTGGCTCCAACTCTCTAAACTTACATTTCTAATTTTTTTCCACCCTCCCAATCTGGCATCACTGATAACTAAAACCATCCTTTCCCAAAACCCTATAAGCTGAAACTAGATAACCTGATATGAACCTCAAAGCAGTCACGGCAATAGATCCTTTATGGGCAACCTCTATGCCTGGTGTTGTGTGGGCCACTAAGAAAGTTCACAGAAGTATCTGATACCACTGCCAAAAGCATTCAAATTGCAAACCAGGAAATCTGTCAGATTGCCACTGTCATTATTGGGCCCAACATCTAGAAATCTTCTCAACTGGCTGCCCTTTAGCCCCAGAAACTGGATTTCCAACAATGAATCTTCGTTTTTCTTTTATTTTCATAGAAATTCCCCTCATTAAATGCCTGACTACTTGCACCATCCAGCAAATATCTTCTACTACCAAGACCCAACAAATGCTTTAGCTGGTCCTTAATGGACAAAGGATGACCAAACAAGAAAATGGACTTAAATTGTTCAAAAGAAAGAAGTGTTTCTTCTTTCCTTGAATGAAAATGGGAGGACTGACAAAAGATTCTCTCCGTGGCCGAACTCTAGTCAGGGCCCTCCGAACTTTCTTCCCAACAAATCCCTGACTTTCAGGCTTTCGTGTTCATCTCTGTATTCTCCAGTTTTAGCAAGAATCCTTCTAAGCCAGTTTCACCATAATCCTTCAGCCTGGATATCTGATCACCCTTGATATCTGATTGGATTCCTCATCTTCCATCATCCTGCAGATGAGGTCTGATCACCATAGCCTGCCTTCAGCAAGAATCCTATGAGGTCAGTTTAGCCAGGACCTCTGCCTACCCCTGATATTTCTTCATTTTAATCTTCCATCCACTGACCTCTCCCCTTACCAACTGGCTCCTTGGCTATAAATTCCCACTTTTCCTTCTTGCATTTGAAGTTGAGCACGATCTCTCTCCCTCACTGCAAAATCTCATTGGAGTGGTCCCTAAATCTATTTTCCTGGTCCTGAAAATAGTCTGCTTTACTGTGCTTTAACAAGTGTCTGGAATAATTTTTTCTTTAATGATTATCAGGCTGGTTTCTAGGAGCACAAAGATAAATCAGACAGAATCCCTTTTATCAGGGGGCTTATACTGTCCTGGGCAAGACAAACACAACTCATGGTAGTGATAAGACAGAAATGTACAAGGTGGTAGAGAGATTCAGGGTGGTTCAGTGTTCAGTGAAGACTTCTGCTGGAAATGTGCACAAGAGGAGTCTTGAGGGTGAAATTAGGGTGAGCCAGTTGAGAAGAGATAGGAAAGGAAATCGCATTAACAAGGCATCAAGATGTGAAACAGGTGGTACTCAATCTCCAAATCCATACCTTTTCCCAAAACCTTATTTATTTCCTTTCCACAACCTCTTACTTCAAAGTTGGAGGAGACAAATATAGAAATGATGATTTGTTCCTTTTCCTAAGATCACAGAAGTGAGAGTATACACAGTTTCTAAGGTCAATGCTTTTCCAGAATGATATTTCAATACAGGAAACCTGTTAAAGCCAAGAATTCCAGTGGCTCTAACACATGCCTCTCTGATCTTCCCTTCCAATTAGATATTCTTGTTATATAACCTCAACCCTGGGTAGTGTCAGGATTATTGAGGATCTTTGGGCCTTCAGTTCATCTCAGTGGTATTTAAAAACAAAGCTCATTTTCCTGGAATCTTAAGATGAACAAAGTTTGAATAATGTATATATTTTCTATTAGAGAAAATTACTGCAGTTCTTTCTTGAATTCCATGGAAATCTTCCCTTTCCATAAAAATAATTGCTGACATTATCTGGGTCTTTTTAAGAGATGCAGTTATCCTTTTATGAACACTACAGTTTTTCTTTGGAAACATGCAGCTGTTCTGAGAACATCAAATGCAGTAAGCTGACTATGTGGCAACTCAGAAAGTTGGTCTCTTTTGTTGGTATCTTTACTTTGATTAGCATTAAAGATTCGAGAATTATTTGTAGCCTTTGTCAAGTCTCCTTGGAAGGCAAGATGCCTGTGCAATACTTGCTAGGTGTCCCCTATTCAAGTTCTTGGGTATGCGTGGGCAGTGGGGTGGAGGGTCCATATGATATCACTTATAGTTCTTTGCACATAATAAATTCTCAAAAAAAGTCTATTAAATGATAAAAATGAATAAATGAATGATTGAAACTTCTATAAGTAGACTAGTATGTGTGTGTGTGTGTGTGTGTGTGTGTATTTTCTATAGCTTCTTAACTGGTCTCTCTGCTTCTGCCCTTGTCTTTTGCAATTCTTTCTCAATAAGCAGTCACAGTGATCCTGTTAAACTGACTTGGTTACCCGGCATGATTGTGTCTGATAAAGTAAATGATTCCGGGAGTGGCTCCAGAATTCACATCCCTGTAAGGAGATTCTGACATCCAGCATTCACAGACAAACTCTGGTCATGGGAAATGGGAAAAGGAAGAAATTGAAGTGGTTGGATGACCAACTCTGGAATAAGTGCAAAATCAGAAATGCTCAGGGGCAGCTTGGGCGAACTCCAAGGCTGGAGTCGATAGTGAGAAGGTAAGGGAGAGAGGTAAGTGATGTAACTCTCACTGTGGGCACAGAATGGGGAGATGTTTGTGTTCCACTCACATGCATCCACTGTGGAGGAGGCCCTCAGCTACTGGATTGGCAAGATGGCTGTCCATCATTGCTTTCTTCAGCTATTAGATCCCACCACAAACGTGGCGATGGCAGCAGTGTGGGAAGCTCCACATAGCCCAAAACATAGATTTTCCCACACCAAGGCAGATCCCTGACTTGGTATCATTCCCCAGGGATACCCAACAATCGTATATTGATTACAGGGACCCTCTTTAAACAGGAAGGGGCGGTGCTTTGTTCCCATTGGATTAGACACATGTTCTGGATAAAGAATCGCCTCCCTGCCCACTGTGCTTCTACCAGCACTACCAGCCATGGGTTTACAGAGTGCTGTGCCCATCACCATGCTTCAAAACATTGCCTCCATTTTGGGGCATAGTTTGCAGCAAATAAAGTGTAGCAATGAGTTCATGACCACAGAATTTGCTGACTTTACCACTTACTTCAATGGCCCAGAAGCAGTTACAGTACTGGCTGGGAGAAAACACCCAGAAAGGGCCAGGCACTGTCATATTGATAACCGTGTATTTACTAGGATGATTTGGCCCAAATACCAAGGAAAACTTGGGTTTCTTTTTCATGATCAAGGCAAGGAGGGCTATGTCTGAACCCAGGGGATTCAATAGAGTGTCCTTTAATGTTCTCTTGCCCGATAGTCCTGGTCAATAGAAAGCTCTAGCAACTCAAAAAGTTGTCCCCTAAGGACTGAGATCCTACAGAAATTGAGGCTTAGGTCACACCTTCCACCCTGGGGTGTTGCAGAATGTAAGATAAACATGAAATTAGTGGTGGAAAAAGGAAGTTATAATTGTCAGTGTAGGCTTCATAACTCATTAGAAAAGCAGTGATCATAGCAGCTACATTTTATGTTAATTATTGCTTTTTCTGCCTCCTCCTGCCTCTTTAGATTTAGAGAGCTGTTGATGGCTAATGTTTTATACTTTAGGTAAGAGTATGACCTCATTCTGTAATAATGTAATAGTGAAGTAACTAATAGTTTGTTTGTCATCTATGTTAGGGAATGGATTTTTTTTTTCCACCCAGCTAAATGATGAGTAGATGCTGAGGAGTAAAATGAGTAGACTAAGATGGAAACCTATTATTGCTCCTTCAGATTTACACTCCACCCTCCACTCCTGCTTGGGTGCTTCAGGAGGCTGACTTTTATGGACAACATCAAATGGATGCCTTTGCCTTCTAGCTTAGCTGGGTTCAGGCAAGGGGAGGCACTGGCAATATATTGGAATGAGGGAGGGAAGTGATGTCAGTATAGTTATTCGCCAGCTCTCCTGCTAGATTACAATGGGTGGGTGCATTCCTCCAACGGAGGCCTCACTCAGCTCTCCCTCAGGGCTCTGGTAACTGCTCACTCTCTTCGCCTCTTTAGGCCAAGGATAGCTGGGACTCTTGCCTTTAATAACACTGGGCACTGCATTTCACCCCCTTGCATTCTGTAAACTCTGTCTGTACATTTGTAAATTTGTTTTCATTAAATCCTGCTCGGCCTCCAAAGGCTACAGTCACTATTTCCATTTTACAGATTAGAAAACTAAGGCTGAGAAAGAGTAAACAACTTCCACAAGTTCTGACAGAAAGTCAGCTCTGTCACTGGTAACTGTGGAACGAGGTTTGTATCTAGGTGACTCTCAGACAGCATTAAGTAAGTAAATGGTATCAAATCCTTATTACTGCAAGATATATTGTTATTGAAGAATAACAAGAAAAAAAGCCAAATTTAAACACGATCTAGTTGGAGTTTCTGTTTTTAGTATGATTTACGGAATACAACCTTATCTACATAGGCCCCTGCTGATTTAGTCATGGGCAATCTTTTTTTCTTTAACTTTTAAGTTTGGGGTACCTGTGCAGGATGCGCAGGTTTGTTACATAAGTAAACGTGTGCCATGGTGGTTTGCTGCACAGATCAACCCATCACCTAGGTATTAAGCCCAGCATGCATTAGCTATTCTTCCTAAAAAGAAAAAAAGCCCAGGCCAATTACCATGATAAAATTATCTTTGGTGAAGATATACTATATGTGATGCAGAGAGTGAATGCTTAGTCCTTGGTTGTGAGCTATCACATGTCTTTAACATTGAGTCTAATTTATTCCAAGATTCAGTCAGCTGCTCCTTGTAAAACTGGTTCTTTGTTCTCCCTTCCCCTGTGCCCCCTGACTGCCTGACAGGCCCCAGTGTGTGTTGTTCCCCTCTATGTGTCCATGCGTTCTCATCATTCAGCTCCCACTTATAAGTTAGAACATGCGGTTTTTGGTTTTCTGTTCCTGTGTTAGTTTGCTGAGGATAACGGCTTCCAGCTCCATCCATGTCCCTGCAAAGGACATAATCTCATTCCTTTTTATGGCTGTATAGTATTCCATGGTGTATATGTACCACATTTCCTTTATCCAATCTGTCAATGATGGGCATTTGGGTTGGTTCCATCTCTTTGCTATTGTGAATAGTGCTGCAATGAACATATATGTGCGTGTGTCTTTATAATAGAATGATTTATATTCCTTTGGGTATATACCCAGTAATGGGTCAAATGGTATTTCTGGTTCTAGATCCTTGAGGAATTGCCATACCATCTTCCACAATGGTTGAACTAATTTACATTCTCATCAACAGAGTAAAAGCATTCCTATTTCTCCACATCCTCTCCAGCATCTGTTGTTTTTTGAGTTTTTAATAATCAACATTCAGTCGGGTAATCTTTACCTTTTCCTTGGTCTGAAGTGTTTTTTTTTGTTGTTATTGTTTTTAAATTTTTTTCTACTGAGGTAAAATATACATATATAATTGACTGTGGCTGGTGGTTACAGGAGGGGTAACTATTGGAGGAAGTGAGTCCTTTAGGAAGGCTGCAGTGTCTTAAGCACTTCTATTTTAAGGCTGAAGTTAATCATCGGCTTAGGTTAAGCTTGTCCAGTCTGCAGCCTGAAGGCTGCATGTGGCCCAGAATGGCTTTGAATGCGGTCCAGCACAAATCTGTAAACTTTCTTAAAATATTCTGAGATTTTTTTGCAACTTTTTTTTCTTTTTAGCTCATCAGCTATTGTGTGTTAGGATATTTTATGTGTGGTACAAGAAAATTATTCTTCTTCCAATGTGGCCCAGGAAAGTCAAAAGATTGGAAACCCCTGGCTTAGGTTATCTTTATAATAAGTATAAATTCTTTAATTTACTAATAAGCATCTGAATTTAAAATCTGCCTACTTGTTGACTAAAACATTTCACCCTAAGGATTTATCTTAATGAGATGCTTATTCATTGAGCTAATGCTTGAGAGCCTATTATGCATCAGACACTGTTTTAGGCCTTTAGACTATATCAGTAAAGAAAACCAAGGTCTCTGCTCTCATGGAGTTTTCATTGAAGAGAGGGCAGACAGACAGTAAACAATAAACAAAGTAGAAAGTAGATTATTTAGGGGTTATAAGGTAATAAATGCTTGAAAAAAGCAGAGCATGGTAAGTAGGGAGTATGGGAAGCAGTTGATAAAAGTAAGCATGGTTTTTAGTGAAATTCTATTGAGCAGTTTCCATTTGAGAAAATTCTTTTTTTTTATTTTTTTTTTTTGAGACGGAGTCTCACTCTGTCGCCCAGGCTGGAGTGCAGTGGCACGATTTCGGCTCACCGCAAGCTCCCAGGTTTACACCATTCTCCTGCCTCAGCCTCCCGAGTAGCTGGGACTACAGGCGCCCGCCACCATGCCTGGCTAATTTTTTGTTTTTTAGTAGAGAAGGGGTTTCACTGTGTTAGTCAGGATGGTCTCAATCTCCTGACCTCATGATCTACCCGCCTCGGCCTCCCAAAGTGCTGGGATTACAGGCGTGAGCCACCACGCCTAGCCGAGAAAATTCTTAAAGGCAGTGAGGGAATTAGTCACGTAGCTACAATATCTGGTAGGAGAGAGAAAAACATTCCAGGAAAAAGCTAAAATTAAGCAATACATACAAAAGCCATTAGGCATGTGTGCTCTGGAGGAAAGGCATGAAGGCTGGGGTGCCACCCCTGAGTGAGAAAGATGGAGGGACATAGGGAATACAGAGGGAGGTGGTCATGGAAAGAGATTTGGGAGTGCAAAAAATACAGAAAAAATCATTTGAAAAGTCCAGGGACCTCAATTCAGTTGGAAGGAAGCAAAATTAAAGAAGACAAATTAGAAATAAAAAACCATGGGTTCTTCAAAAGAATGTAGTTAATTTTTATTTCTAAAACATGAGATATATGCAGGCAAGCTGTCGTGCTGTGTTGTGAGAGAGCTTATTACCTCTCAGAAGTATAGATTTAATATAGTAATTAATGTGATTTAAAAGATAGAGAAAGGAATTAGAAGGCACATTTTCAACTCAGCTCTAAAAAATGGAATTCACTCTTGAAAGTTTTATCTGCTCTGAGACACTGAGATATATGGAAACTTAAGCACATTTTGACTTAAGGCCTCATAAATGTAGTATATGTAATAAAATAGACCAATGATCAGCCCTGACTGTAAAATGTAAATCAAACTCAAATTCAATGTTTCTCATCAAAAAGACCTTATGAATATATCACTAATATCTCAAAATTTCTCTCTTAGAAGTTGGATATACCTGACAGTGTGGACAATGGAATCAAAAAAACTTAGTTTAAATTTTGACTTACTGTCTGCCCTTAGGCAAGTTACTTTCTCTAAGCCTCAACTCTCTCACCTATAAGATGGTGATGATATCTATTATTTAATAATAATGAGAATTATGTAATTTATTGCACATAGTAGGTATTCAACAATGACTATTATTTTCTGTCTCTTCATTTGCCTTTCTAATCTCTATGAAGTCTTCTCACATTGACATTCTACTTTCCCCTCTTGCATCATTTCTACCACCTTCTTTTCTAAATTGTCTCTTTTATACACATGACATTTTATAATTACAAACAAGGAATGGCTCCAAGTGGAAGGCGAATGTATGATTTATTTATTGTCAGCAACAAAAGTTTGGTGTTAATTCTACTGAAACCAACATTTGGGATGCATTTTCTAACATTTAGATAGACAAGTATAAGTTATTTCACTCAAAAGATGAACTCATTTAGCCAACAATTAGCTCATTCTGCCAGCTTGAACAAGATGTTTTTGAAGCTATCCTCACAGGGTTGACAAGAATCCTGGATGGAAATATAGTTATAATTAAGCATTAATCAGGCTGCACTTTGGTCCACTTCCTTGTAACATAAAACATTTCTTTACGAATTGCTTAAGATGTTTCTCAGATCCTGAATTCCAGCAGAACAGCTGACACCAACCAGTTTGAAGACCCCCACAGAGGAACTGAATCAGCATGAGAATGCAGGGTCTTCATCTTTCTGTCTTATGACTTCACCCTGTACTCTGACCAATCAATGATAGCTACACTTCAGCCAACTCCAAAACCCTTAACAACCCTAGACCCAAACTCCTTGGGGAGATGGTTTTGACGTTTCCTCCTGTCTCCTCATTCAGCGTCCCTAGGATTAAACCTCTTTGTCTGCTGCAACCCAGTTTCTCAGCACACTGACTTGCTGTGGACATCGGGCAATGAACCTATTGTGGTTACATATTTCTCCTACATCATCGTATTCCTAGTTTCAGATTAGAATACATATATGAGGCAAGTGGGCAATAGGAGTCAAATAGATATTCCCAAAGCTACAGTAAAATTCCTTTACAGTTTAGATGCCTGAATATCTATCTCAAAATGTGTTCATTTCAATATGTAAAAATAAATAAAATTTAAAAGCTGTTAGAACCCCCACCCCTGCCAAAAATGCTTTAAGCCCTGACAGAGATGTGACTGTGATCTGAGCCACATACGGTTACCATTTCTGTTCTCAAATTATTGATTAGCTTACTTTTGTATTTTTTCTTGTTCACAATGACTAGAGAGAATTAAATGATGTCAGGGACAAAAACCTCTTGTCTTTTTATTAATGACTCTTGCTAAAGATTAACTTCTCCTTTGTTGTCCTGCTTTGCTAGATCAGATGGCAGAAAATCCAGGACTATTATATCCTCTATAAAAGCTCTATGTTTAATGTACCCTTCCCAAAAAGAAACTGCCTATAATCAATTGAATTGCTGTAACTATGTGCCAACTTTGTATATCCTGCTAAAACACCTGTCCCTGCCTATCTAAATGGAATCTTAACTTCCCTACTTCAGAATGTTCACCCCATTCCTTTGGAATTGGTGTTTCTAGGTGGTCCATCCTCACACTTTGCACTTGAATAAACTCTTTAAATTAGATTTTGACCCTTTCAATTATTTTAGGTTGACACATGTTTGGGCAACATTTGTCCAAAAGATTCAAACACTTAAAAAAAGTTTAGCTTTTCCCCAACTTTCATCCATTTTCATTGATCTTGGCCTGCTACACTGCAAGTGGTGGGTCATATGTTAATTTCTGGCCCATTATGGAGTAAAAAATGTTGAGAACATTGTCCTTATTCATTTAACTTGTTTTTAGTACCATGGAGTTTAGTTCATGGTACTCTGGGAGTTTTCAAACATTTTTCACAATATAGTCATTGCAATATATTTACAATATAAATAAAATTTTTCAGTACATATTCACAACACATTCTTCACAATAAACATTTATTTGATGCCTAAATTCCAGAAATAGTTGTGGGAGAATCTACTATGTAATGGGCACTATTCTGGGTGCTGAAATTCAGCAATGAACAAAACAAAGTTTCTATTTTACATGCCTAATAATGAATTATTCTGTCAATTTGTAATGTTGTATTTATTTTTTATTAAAATTTGTGCACATTTAAGGAGTACAAGTGCAGTTTTGTTATACAGACAGACTGCATCGTGGTTATGTCTGGGCTTTTAGTGTAACCATCGCCTGAAATGTGCAGTTTTATAGCTGTAAGGTGAGGAAGAAATGGTATAATCCACTAATTTTGCAACAAAATAGACAGGCTGGAGTCTTAAGCTTAAGTAACTTCCCACAAGGTCACCCAATTAATGTCAGCACATGAACTAGAGGTTGTTTGATGATTTCTACTATAGGAGGAGAATATTAAACATCTTTGTTATGCGTATCCTGGGATCTTCTACCTTCCCTAGGGCATAACAAAAGGGCTGAATTCCAGATGTTTATGTTTAGGGCAGCTTTGTAATTCATTTTTGCTTTTATTATGGTTTTTATCCATCTGTTTTTAAATCTCTTTACTCAGCCCAGGCCAATTACCATGATAAAATTACCTTTGGTGAAGATACAGTATATGTGATGCAGAGACTGAATGCTTAGTCCTTGGTTGTCGGCTATCACATGTCTTTAACTTTGAGACTAATTTATTCCAAGATTCAGTCAGCTGCTCCTTGTAAAACTGGTTCTTTGTTTACAGACAGTAATTTATATCATTGTTAAAACTCCTAGACTGTGCAATAAAACTTTAGTCTTTAGAATGAGGCAATTCAAGGATAAGATGGTCAGAAAGTAAATTAGGTGCCTTGGACTATCCTCCTAGAAAATGAATGTAAAAGAGAACTCTGCGGGACTTAATTTTTAATAATCTAACACATTAGTAATTGTCAGGCCTCTGAGCCCAAGCTAAGCCATCATATCCCCTGTGACCTGCACATACACATCCAGATGGCCGATTCCTGCCTTAACTGATGACATTCCACCACAAAAGAAGTGGAAATGGCCTGCTCCTGCCTTAACTGATGACACTGACTTGTGAAATTCCTTCTCCTAGCTCATCCTGGCTCAAAAGCTCCCCTACTGAGCACCTTGTGACCCCCACTCTGCCTGCCAGAGAACAACCCCCCTTTGACTGTAATTTTCCTTTATCTACCCAAATCCTATAAAACGGCCCCACCCTTATCTCCCTTCACTGACTCTCTTTTCAGACTCAGCCACCTGTACCCAGGTGATTAAAAGCTTTATTGCTCACACAAAGCCTGTTTGGTGGTCTCCTAACATGGCCGCACATGAAATTTGGTGCCATGACTCAGATCGGGGGACCTCCCTTGGGAGATCAATCCCCTGTCCTCCTGCTCTTTGCTCCGTGAAAAAGATCCACCTACGACCTCTGGTCCTCAGACCCACCAGCCCAAGGAACATCTCACCAATTTTAAATCGGGTAAGCAGCCTCTTTTTACTCCTCTCCAACCTCCCTCACTATCCCTCAACCTCTTTCTCCTTTCAATCTTGGTGCCACACTTCAATCTCTCCCTTCTCTTAATTTCATTTCCTTTCATTTTCTGGTGGAGACAAAGGAGAAACCTTTTATCCGTGGACCCAAAACTCCAGCACCGGTCACGGACTAGGGAAGGCAGCCTTCCCTTGGTGTTTAATCACTGCAGGGATGCCTCTCTGATTATTCACCAAGGTTTCAGAGGTGTCAGACCACTCAGGGACGCCTGCCTTTGTCTTTCACCCTTAGTGGCAAGTCCTGCTTTTCTGGGTGAGGGCCAAGTACCCCAACCCCTTCTCTCTGTGTCTCTACCCCTTCTCCGCTTTTCTGGGGCAGGGGCAAGAACCCCTCAACCCCTTCTCCTTCACTCTTAGCAGCAAGTCCCGCTTTTCTAGGGGGCAAGAATCCCCAATCCCTTATTTCCATGCCCCAACCTCTTATCTCTGTGCCCCAACCCCTTATTTCTGCACCCCAGCCCCTTTCCCACTTTCCTGGAAGGTAAGAACCTGTGAACCCCTTCCCTCCGTGTCTCTACTCTCTCTTTTCTCTGGGCTTGCCTCCTTCACTATGGGCAATCTTCTACCCTCCATTCCTCCTTTTCTCCCTTAGCCTGTGTTCTCAAGAACTTAAAACCTCTTCAACTCACACCTGACCTAAAACCTAGATGCCTTATCTTCTTCTGCAATGCCGCTTGACCCCAATATAAACTCGACAGTGGTTCCAAATAGCCAGAAAACGGCACTTTCAATTTTTCCATCCTACAAGATCTAAATAATTCTTGTCATAAAATGGGCAAACGGTCTGAGGTGCCTGATGTCCAGGCATTCTTTTATACATTGTTCCCTTCCTAGTACCTGTTCCCAATGCGACTCATTCCAGATCCTCCTTCTTTCCCTCCTGCCTGTCCCCTCAGTCCCAACCCCAAGCATCGCTGAGTCTTTCTAATCTTCCTTTTCTACAGACCCATCTGACCTCTCCCCTCCTCGCCAGGCTGAGCCAGGTCCCAATTCTTCCTCAGCCTCTGCTCCCCCACCCTATAATCCTTTTATCACCTCCCCTCCTCACACCTAGTCCAGCTTACAGTTTCATTCCGTGACTAGCCTACCCCCACCTGCCCAGCAATTTCCTCCTAAAAAGGTGGCAGGAGCTAAAGGCATAGTCTCTGACCTCTCCCAAAATCAGTTAGCGTTTAGGCTCTTTTTCATCAAATATAAAAACCCAGCCCAGTTCATGGCTCATTTGGCAGCAACCCTGAGACGCTTTACAGCCCTAGACCCTGAAAGGTCAGAAGGCTGATTCTCAATATGCATTTTATTTTATTACCCAATCTTCTCCCGACGTGAAATAAAGCTCCAGAAATTAAATTCCGGCCCTCAAACCCCACAATAGGACTAAATTAACCTCACCTTCAAGGTGTACAATAATAGAGTAGAGGCAGCCAAGTAGCAATGTATTTCTGAGTTGCAATTCCTTGCCTCCACTGTGAGACAAACACCAGCCACATCTCCAGCACACAAGAACTCCAAATGCCTGAACCGCAGCTGCCAGGGGTTCCTCCAGAACCTCTTCCCCCAGGAGCTTGCTACAAGTGCCAGAAATCTGGCCACTGGGCCAAGGAATGCCCACAGCCCAGGATTCCTCCTAAGCTGTGTCACATCTGTGCAGGACCTCACTGAAAATCAGACTGTTCAACTCACCTGGCAGCCACTTCCAGAGCCCCTGGAACTCTGGCCCAAGGCTCTCTGACTCCTTCCCAGATCTTCTCGGCTTAGCAGCTGAAGACTGACACTGCCCGATCACCTCAGAAGCCTACAGGACCACCACAGATGCTCTAGATAACTCTCACAGTGGAGGGTAAGTCCGTCCCCTTCTTAGTCAATATGGATGCTACCCACTCCATATTACCTTCTTTTCAAGGGCCTGTTTCCCTTGCCTCCATAACTGTTGTGGGTATTGACAGCCAGGCTTCTAAACCTCTTAAAACTCCCCAACTCTGATGCCAACTTAGAAAACATTCTTTTATGCACTCTTTTTTAGTTATCCCCACCTGCCCAGTTCCCTTATTAGGCCAAGACATTTTAACTAAATTATCTGCTTCCCTGACTATTCCTGGACTACAGCTGCATCTCATTGCCGCCCTTCTCTCCAACCCAAAGCCTCCTTTGCGTCTTCCTCTCGTGTCCCCCCACCTTAACCCACAAGTATGGGACATCTCTACTCCTTCCCTGGCAACCGATCACATGCCCATTACCATCCCATTAAAACCTAATCACCCTTACCCTGCTCAATGCCAGTATCCCATCCCACAGCATGCTTTAAAAGGATTAAAGCCTGTTATCACTCGCCTGTTACAGCATGGCCTTTTAAAGCCTATAAACTCTCCTTACAATTCCCCCATTTTACCTGTCCTAAAACCAGACAAGGCTTACAGGTTAGTTCAGGATCTGTGCCTTATCAACCAAATTGTTTTGCCTATCCACCCCGTGGTGCCAAACCCATATACTCTCCTATCCTCAATACCTGCCTCTACAACTCATTATTCTGTTCTGGATCTCAAACATGCTTTCTTTACCATTCCTTTGCACCTTTCATCCCAGCCTCTCTTTGCTTTCACTTAGACTGACCCTGACACCCATTAGGCTCAGCAAATTACCTGGGCTGTACTGCCGCAAGGCTTCACAGACAGCCCCCATTACTTCAGTCAGGCCCAAATTTCATCCTCATCTGTTACCTATCTCAGTGTAATTCTCATAAAAACACACGTGCTCTCCCTGCTGATCGTGTCCGATTAATCTCCCAAACCTCCATCCCTTACAAAACAACAACTCCTTTCCTTCCTAGGCATGGCTAGTGCGGTCAGAATTCTTACACAAGAGCCAGGACTGCACCCTGTAGCCTTTCTGTCCAAACAACTTGACCTTACTGTTTTAGCCTAGCCCTCATGTCTGTGTGCAGCGGCTGCTGCTGCTTTAATACTTTTAGAGGCCCTAAAAATGACAAACTATGCTCAACTCACTCTCTACATTTCTCATAACTTCCAAAATCTATTTTCTTCCTCATACCTGATGCATATACTTTCTGCTCCCCGGCTCCTTCAGCTGTACTCACTCTTTGTTAAGTCCCACAATTACCATTATTCCTGGCCTGGACTTCAATCCGGCCTCCCACATCATTCCTGATACCACACCTGACCCCCATGACTGTATCTCTCTGATCCACCTGACATTCACCCCATTTCCCCATATTTCCATCTTTCCTGTTCCTCACCCTGATCACACTTGATTTATTGATGGCAGTTCCACCAGGCCTAATAGCCACACAGCAGCAAAAGCAGGCTACGCTATAGTACAATCCACTAGCCTGCCTCTTAGAACCTTTCATTTCCTTTCCATCGTGGAAATCTATCCTCAAGTAAATAACTTCTCGGTGTTCCATCTGCTATTCTACTACTCCTCAGGGATTATTCAGGCCCCCTCCCTTCCCTACACATCAAGCTCGAGGATTTCCCCACCCAGGACTGGCAAATTAGCTTTACTCAATATGCCCTGAGTCAGATAACTAAAATACCTCTTAGTCTAGGTAGACACTTTCACTGGATAAGTGGCCCTGTAGGCCTTTCCTACAGGGTCTGAGAAGGCCACCGCAGTCATTTCTTCCCTTCTGTCAGACATAATTCCTCAGTTTAGCCTTCCCAACTCTATACAGTCTGATAACAGACAAGCCTTTATTTGTCAAATCAGCCAAGCATTTTTTCAGGCTCTTAGTATTCAGTGAAACCTTTATATCCCTTACAGTCCTCAGTCTTCAGGAAAAGTAGAACAGACTAATAGTCTTTTTAAAACACACCTCACCAAGCTCAGCCACCAACTTAAAAAAGACTGGACAATACTTTTACCACTTTCCCTTATCAGAAGTCAGAGCTGTCCTCAGAATGCTACAAGGTACAGCCCATTTAAGCTCCTGTATAGATGCTCCTTTTTATTAGGCCCCAGTCTCATTCCAGACACCAGACCAACTTAGACTGTGCCCCAAAAAAACTTGTCATCCCTATATCTTCTGTCTAGTCATATTCCTATTCACCGTTCTCAACTACTCATACGTGCCTTGCTCTTGTTTACACTGCCGGTTCACACTGTTTCTCCAAGCCATCACAGCTGATATCTCCTGGTGCTATCCCGAAACTGCCACTCTAAACTCTTGAAGTTAATATATAATCTTTGCTGGCAGGACTATGCTGAATCTCCTTAGGCACTCTCTAATCAGATGTCCTGGGTCCTCCCAATTCTTAGGCATTTTATACCTGTTTTTCTCCTTCTCTTATTCCATTTAGTTTTTCATTTCATACAAAACCATATACGGGCCATCACCAATAATTCTACACGACAAATGTTTCTTCTAACAACCCCACAATATCACCCCTTACCACAAAATCTTCCTTCAGCTTAATCTCTCCCACTGTAGGCTCCCACGCTGCCCCTAATCCCACTCGAAGCAGCCCTGATAAACATCGCCCATTATCTCAGGGCGATACCACCCCCTGGTATCACCCCCCAAAATTTTCACCCCCCAAAATTTTCACCGTCCCAACACTTTACCACTATTTCATTTTATTTTTCTTATTAATATAAGAAGACAGGAATGTCAGGCCTCTGAGCCCAAGCTAAGCCATCATATCCCTGTGACCTGCACATACACATCCAGATGGCAGGTTCCTGCCTTAACTGATGACATTCCACCACAAAAGAAGTGGAAATGGCCTGCTCCTACCTTAACTGATGACATTGTCTTGTGAAATTCCTTCTCCTGGCTCATCCTGGCTCAAAAGCTCCCCTACTGAGCAGCTTGTGACCCCCACTCTGCCCGCCAGAGAACAACCCCCCTTTGACTGTAATTTTCCTTTATCTACCCAAATCCTATAAAATGGCCCCACCCTTATCTCCCTTCACTGACTCTCTTTTCGGACTCAGCCCGCCTGCACCCAGGTGATTAAAAGCTTTATTGCTCACACAAAGCCTGTTTGGTGATCTCTTAACACGGACGCGCATGAAAGTAATCATCTCTGCTACATCCTTTCAGTCCTGCCAGAAACACTTAGAAATGGATTTGGTAGAAGGAAGAAAGCAGGCTAAGTGATCTAGTACTTCAGCACTACATTGTAGGAAGCAAGTGAAAGCCAAGAAAGCAAACATTTTGCCACTTAATGTAATTTCACCAATAAATATGAGGTGCCAGAAAATTGATGCTTAGGTCCCAGGAGGCAATGGATGGTTTAACTTTACTGCTTACTTTAGTTCGCTTTTAGGCATGGTTTATCAGAAAAAATTTGAGACGTGGCAGTAACCTTTATTAATGAAGGTATTAACCTTTATGTAATGAAAAATAAGTAGCGCTTCTTTTCCAAAACCCCATTACAGCAACATTTGTAAATGTTACACAAAAAGACCTATCTATGCAAATATATTGTCACTCAGAATGAATTGAAAGCATTCAAATAATTTTTTGTAAACGATTATTTGGTATTACAAACTAAATCGGGTGAGAGATGACTTTGTCAAGCACCAACTCCCAAATTCTCATTTCTCTTGACCCTTGACCACGCTGAGGACCATACACCAGTAAAACTGCACCTGAGCAGGAGAATGGATCTAACCACTAGAATTTGTTTTTCAGTGTGTCCTGAGAGCACGCTTTTTGACCATGGTCCTTCCTGGGCCTTATTACCTTTCTCTCTGGGAACCAACACAGAAATCTCTTTCTGTGACTTTCTGGTTCAAAGAAGTTGAAGGAGCTTACAAGCCAGAGTTAACGATATAGCCCCAGAACTTTAATGATGCATAAAAGCATATTAGAGTAATTTCATATTAATATAAAAATTTTCTTTTTCTTTTTCTTATATAACCTAGTTTAGGAAAATAATAATAACCATAAAATAAGAAGTGATTAGTGCATTACCCTTTGGAAGACAGTCTACCTTTGCTGGCCTCTCCCTCTAGGGTCAAATTTCAGAGTGATTTTGATGCTGATGTTCTAGAGGCACCATGTTTATTTCCTTGTAGAAATTGAGAAGCAAAAAGTTAGTCATTAATGGGAAGATGCCAGAGAATGCAGAGCCATTTTTAGAATAGGGGAGTCAGCATTTCTAAAAAGCCTGATATATATTCATGAGATTTCTTTATATGAATGTATCTAGTAGTTTTTGTTTGTCACCTTTAATGTAAGTACTTGGATTGGGAAGGCTGACTGTGGGCTTACAGACAATACATAGTCCTATACAGAGCCCAGTGGAGAAGCAGCCTAGGAGTTTGAGCAGAGGTTCAAATTTTGTCACATTTATTGTGTATATTTGGGCAAGATTTTGTCACATTTATTGTGTATATTTGGGCAAGTTATTTAACCTCTGTAAGCCTCAATTGTTTTAAGTTGTCTAATGGAAATGATCGTAAGTACTTTTTAAGGTTGAGTGTAACATGTGATAATAAATACATAGGGCTTAGCATAATTCCTGGTAATAGCAACGCACAGATTTACTAGACTTGCCCTTAAGGAAATTAAGTTTTATCATCATATTCCAATCAATTTCAACTAATAAATACTTGTTTTTTTGCCTACTATGTGCCAAGCACTGTATTCAGCTTCAGGATATGACTGTGAACAATATAGAAACAAGAGAGCTTTTGGCCCAGATAGTAACAATGGTGAAGACTGAAAAAAGGGAACTCTGAGAGGTGCTCTAATTTGGAAAATTTCTGAATGGCTCACTCTCCTCTTCCTCATTCCAAAAAGAGCCCAGTAGAGATGGCTTTTATTTACCTCATGGCTAAACTATTTATATATGCCCAGACTAAGGTTGGGTTTGACATTTTTATAACAAAATTATTATTGACCTTTCATGATACTTGTTATGGAATTTATATCTCAGCTTGTGTAATTGATGTATTAGTGCTTATTTACAATTTCTAGGTAACGGTTTTATAGAAAATTGATACTCTTGTGATAGTCTCCTTTGGAGCCCTGTGGAAATTTGAAACACAGAATGAAACTCATTACAGAATGATATTCATAAATATAATTAATATTTAACAAGACTATGTCATTCCTATGTAAAACTAGGAAACTCAATGAAACTAAATTCTTGATCTTGTGAGTTTGACCCCAAGCTAAATCTCTGGTATATTTATAATGTAAATTTTAAAAAATTCCACTTGCTGCCTTCCTGAGGCTCACGTAGTAATCTTCAGGGGACATTGTACTTACATCTGCTGCTATTTATAGGTCGCCAGTAATTGGGGTTGTCATAACTGGGTGTTTAGTTCATTTATTCTCATCTTCCTCCCAAATTTTTCAGGGAAAAATTTTGTGTTGAATTGGCAAATACTAACTTGAGAATCATAGAGCATACAGATAATTGGTATGTCATTGTTTATTGGCTGAAACAAAGATAAACTAAAAATTAACAGATAAACCAATGTAGATTGTATCACTATTGCATTTCAGACAGTAATGAATCCCATAGGAAATATACAAATTATGCAATAGTAACAAAGAGACTCCTAAGTTTTTCAAAACACCAGGTTGGATTTCTTTAAAAATCTAGGCTTACCAGAGTTTAAAGTATTTCAAGACCTTGTCTGTAGAAAGGGCTGCTAGTCTAGGATGCATTTGAGGCAGACTAGGCAGTCCAGCGGGGAAAAGCCAGGACTGGTGACTGGCACAGGTGGTACATCTGGTAGGGCTAGGTTTACAGTAGGTGGTGGTTTCTAGTAAGAGTAGTAATAACTATATGGCAATGTCTAATGCAAGTAGAGGCATAAAAATTAATAGAGTGGCTTCTGTGGGCTGGGGACCATGCTGGACACTAGAGACCCAAAATGTGATGACTTGATGTCTGTCTTCAAATGCCCCTCAATTTACCATCTTGTGCCTATTTGTTAGGCCTTGCTTACTTTCTGATTTTTTGTTTTTTTTCAGTTGATAAAGCCATCGTGACTTGGACCCTGCATTAGATAGAAAGTCCTGATTAGTATCTCTACATGTTATACATAAAGTCCCACCTGAAGTCGAGGCCTTTACTAGGGCTAAACCAGAAGCAATAGTGTTAACCATGGAACAAGTCTGAGAAAAACATTGCTATTAAATTTATTAACTTAAGTGGGAAAAATATGGCATTTACTTGGTTCTGAGCATGAATATTTGGAAGCAATAATAAAAATTTACTTTGACTTTACCCATATAATATGCATATAACTTTCAGCTTGCTCTGTGTATTAGAACTTACATTCATCCATAAAATTTGCACATTGCCTACTTGATGAGTTCATGTCTCATTTGGTGTTGGACTATGAGTGTGTTCTTGTGGTCTCTCTTGGAAGGAAGTTATAATGAAATCCATAGGCAGGAGGAGGAGTGAGAACATTCACAGACAATGTCATCATACATTTGGAAAAAATTAAACAATAGTTCTTTTCCCATCTTAAAAATCAACAACAAGCCAGGTGCAGTGGCTCACGCCTGTAATCTCAGCACTTTGGGAAGCTGAGGCAGGCGGATCGCTTGAACTCTGGAATTCGAGACCGGCCTGAGCAAGATAGTGAACCCCATTTCTAGAAAAAGTACAAAAATTAGCCGGGTGTGGTGGCTTGCATGTATATTCCCAGCTACTTGGGGGGCTGAGCCAGGAGAATTGTTTGAGCCCAGGAGGTTGAGGCTGCAGTGAGCCGTGTTTGTGCCACTGCACTTCAGCCTGGTGACAAAGTGAGACCTTGTCTCAAGAAAAAAAAAAAAAAAAATTAAATTAAAAAAATTTACAGAGCTTCTGATCATCAAGAAATACTTTCACTGTACTATCCTGAAAAAATTCCAGCCAAACATCAAGAATCTTGATGTTTTTGTATCAAGCATATCATGAATAAAAATAAAATTTCACTTAGGCTTATTTTACAAAATTAGCTATTTTTAAAATTAAAAGTTAATACATAAACAGTATGATTGTCTATCTTTTCTAAGACTCATATTGTTCATCTGCTTCATCTTCTCCTACTCTTCCCATCTCTACCATTTATTCTGCTCTTCTCGCAGGCAACTCCTCTAACGAGTTGTGTTTGGTGGCTTCCTCCTAGGAATATTCCAGCCGGGCTTCATGGAGAGAACACATGTAGGTGCTACAGCTGAGCTGCATCTACAAGTCATCCCAGTTCCGGTGGAAGACCGGTGAGTGAAACCTCTGATTCTGGTCCCCCCCCCCAGAGGCAACCCCAACTGAGGCTTCACAGAAATCCTCCACCATCCCTGTGCCCTGACTGAATTCCTGACCCACAGATTTTATGGACATAACAAAATGGGTATTTTATACCATTAGAACTGGAGTGGTTTGCTAAGCTGCAGTAGTAATTGGACAGTAAGTTTCAATATCTGATAAAAGCAGGCCTTAATCATTATTCCTTTTTTTCCCAGTAATTTTCTGACTATTCTTGTTATCTTTTCATATACATTTTTGAAACATACTATAGTCTCTGAAGTCCCTTTTCTACCACCACTACCATCATATATATATGTATATATGTAATATAATATATGTAATTTTATTAGGGTGGCTTAAAAATTGTTTTCTCATAATAATAATGTTAGATTTTTCTGTTCAAAAACAGGGTACATATTTCTATTTATTAAATAGTCTAAAATGCCCCCATAAAAATTTAAAATTTTCAATGATATAAGTCCTATACATTATTTGTTAAAGGCATTCTTAAGTATTTTACCTTTTTAAAATAGACTTTATTTTTAGAGCAGTTTTAGATTCATAGCATAATTGAGTGGAAGGAACAGAGATTTCCCTTTCTCCCCTGCCCTAACACATGCATAGCCTCTCCCATTGTCAACGTCCTTCGTCAGAATGTTACATTGGTTACACACAATGAACCTACATTGACACATCCTTATCACCCAGAGTCTATGATTTATATTAGGATTCACTCTTGGTGTTGTAGATTCTAAGGGTTTGAACAAATGCATAATGACATGTATAATGGTGGGGCCACATATTTTATTTCATTTTTTAAAATTTAATTTTTAATTTATGTGGGTACGTGGTAGGTGTATCTATTTATGGGGTACATGAGATTCTTTGATACATGCATGCAATGTGTAATAATCACATCATGGTAAATGGGGTATCCATCCCCTCAAACATTTATCCTTTGCATTACAAACATTCCAATTATACTTTTTTAGTTATTTAAAAATGTACAATTAAATTATTACTGATTGTAGTCACCCTGTTGTGCTGTCAAATACTAGGTCTTATTCGTTCTTTCTAACTAGTTTTTTGTACACTCCCCTACACCCCACTCCCCACTACCCTTCCCAGCTTCTGGTAATCATCTGTCTACTCTCTATTTCCATGATTTCAGTTGTTTTAATTTTTGGCTTCCACAAATAAGTGAAAACAAGCAAAGTTTATCTTTCTGTGCCTGGCTTATTTCACATAACATAATGACTTCCAGTTCCACCCATGTTGTTGCAAATGACAGAATCTCATTCTTCTTTATGGCTGAATAGTATTCCATTGTGTATGTCTATGACATTTCTTTATCCATTCGTCTGTTGATGGGCACTTAGGTTACTTCCAAATCTTGGCTATTGTGAATAGTGCTACAATAAACATGGGAGTGCAAATATCTCTTTGATATCCTGCTTTCCCTTCTTTTGAGTATATAAGCAGTGGGATTGCTGATTGCTGGATCATATGGTAGCTCTATTTTTAGTATTTTGAAGACCCTCCAAACTGTTCTCCATAGTGGTTGTACTCATTTATAGTCCCACCAACAGTGTATGAGGGTTCCCCTTTCTCCACATCTTCACCAGCATTTATTGCCTGTCTCTTTGATACAAAGATAAAATATTTTATCTTTTTATTATTATTGTAAATTGGATATTTTCTTTTATTATATTTGTAATTAGTTTTATTTATATTTTATAAAACTATTGACTTTTTATAGTAATGTAGTAGCATCCACGTTGCCGAATTTTGTTATTGTTTTTAATAGATTCTCTTGGTGTTTTCAGGAGTAAAATTATACCATCTGAAGATAATGTTAGTTTTACTTATTCTTTTACAATTTTTATGAGTCATATCCCCTATTACATTGTCTACTGTTTTCATTTTATTCATTACTTTAACATGAAATCATTAGTGCTTCTTTTTTTTTTTCTTGGGATGGAGTTTTGCTCTGTCGTCGAGGCTGGAGTGCAATGGCACGATCTCCGCTCACTGCATCCTCTACCTCCCAGGTTCAAGTGATTCTCCTGCCTCAGCCTCCCAAGTAGCTGGGATTACAGGCACATGCCACCATGCCTGGCTATATTTTTGTATTTTTAATAGAGATGGGGGTTTCACCATGTTGGCCCGGCTGGTCTCGAACTCCTGATCTCAGGTGATCCACCCACCTCGGCCTCACAAAGTGCTGGGATTACAGGCATGAGCCATCAAGCCCAGACTAGAGTTTCATTTTTAAACATGATACTGACTTAATTTGAAGTAGCTATAGTATGTGTGTGTGTTTATTGATCTCTCAATCATCTAAAACAATGTTAAGAAAGTATTCCTTTTTATATAAAATTTAAAAGATCAGGAACATATGCTGAATTTCCAATGTCTCTTTATCAACTTATAGAAATGATCACATAAATTTTCTCTTTATATTTATTAATATGGTGAATTATGTTAAATGTTTTCCATGTTTATTCATTTATTCATCAACTTAATACATATTTACTCAAAGTGCAAATCACTGTTTCTATTCTAGGTACACCCTTAAGGATGCTGGGGTATTTAGGAAATCTAGGTATTGAATTTATGGTAGTATAAATCTCACTAGGTTGTGGAAAATGATTATTGAATATTTTGCTGGATTTTATTTGCCAATAATTCCTTGAGGATTTTTGGGTTAATTTCCCAAGTGAGACTAGTCTGTGGTTTTCTATTTTGTGCTGTCTTTATTATGTTTTGGTATCAATGTTATTCTGGCTTTGGAAAAATAATATGAAAACATCATTTTAATTTCTTCCAAGGAGTCCTTCCTGGGAATCTATTTCAAAGATTTAATTGCATGTGTACTCAAAGGCATACATTTAAGTATGTTCTGTGGAAACAATCTGTTTTTCAGTACAGGAGTATGGTGAAAGACTATAGCTATAACAATGAATGATATAGCTCTATAGTACATGCTAATATATGTACTGATATGGAACAATCTTTAAGATGTATTATTACATGGGAAAAAAACAACCAGACCACAAAACACATGTTTTTGCTAAAAAAATGGTGTTGAATGATTAAATGGGTAGATTAATAATGATATATACGTGTGTATGTGTATATATATGTATGCATAAATACATTTATTTTTTCATCTTTCCAGCCTCTAGGGAAATCATCAGGAAATTGATTTCCAAATCCTTTCAGAGTTAATAAAAACCATAATTATGTGTCTCATGGGGCTTGTGGTTATGAAGTTCCATGTTTGCATCCTGGAAATTAAATGTGTGACAGTGACAATATCACATAAGTTTCTCTTTCTGCACACACAGGAAGGCTGTATTTTCCAGTATCCATTGCAGTTAGGTTGGTGCTATAGAATGCAAGCAGAAATGATGTAAGCCACTTCTTAGACTTGACTTTTTAAAAACATCATTTATTCCAGCTCTCTCTTGCCCTTTATGTCAACTCCATGTGCTGCTAAAAAATGCCTAATGAGGGCCCTTGGATCACTCTTTGGAGGAGAGCTGAGCAACCCATATTAATGTGAGCAATACCTAAACTTTCAGTGTGTTATAAAAATGAGATTGTGAGGTTATTTGTTGCTATAGCATAGCCTACCTCATCCAGACCAGTATGTACTGAGAAGGGCTTCTTTACAATTGAGGGCTTCCTGGGCCATTTGTATGACAAGAGAGAGGCTTTGATTAAGAAGTCAGTGTGCTGAAGAAGGCAGTAACAGAGATCCAGCAGAAAAGAGATTTGGATAAAATTATTTTGTTTTTGAAATTCTGACAAGTTGGGCCTAGGTTTATGGCTTCCTAGGGGAAAAATTTTACCTGAAACATATCTGAATTTCCAGAGTTGCTAGGAGAATATTTGAAGTGTGAAGCCATTAGCCTCCCCTCTCAGGCTCTTTATGCCATCTAAGACAGATTGGAGGTGTTTTTGAGATAGTATATGTCTCTCTGAGGAGTTAACTTGGAAGAAAGAAGGCATTTATGATTTGCTACTTGAGACATGGACAAGCTATTAATATTTCCCTTTATCATTGCAATTCCTGGTTACAAATATAAGTGAATGACTTAGAATAAAAATAAGATAAAAATATTTTTAAATGCCCATACAATTATAAAAACAATTAATTTTAAAAAATAAGAGAAAAAATAGTGAACAAAGCTGTAAATCTGCATACAAAATATCCAAAAGAGATAGCTAAATCAGTAGACTGAACTTTATGTCAGATGGTAGTGGAGAGGTGAGGAAAAAAGCATAATAATGAGGAGGAGGTGAAGAGGGAGAGGAATAGAGGAAATCTGAGGCACCTTCTTCAATAATCAGAGTACATATATTCTAGTCATAGGCTCAAGCCATTGGAGCAGAGGCACACACTTTTAATAATAATAATGGTAACTATAATAATGTGCATATATGGAGTTTGCTACCTTCTCTGTCTTTTCTCCTTTCAAAGGGCAATGTCTTCTAATCTATGATAAGCAGAATGCTTAGTTTTCCTTCCTTCCTTGTGCCCTCTCTGGAGTGCTCCTCTAGCACATGGACCTATCCGACAATTCCTGACTTACTGTGGGCTTCCGTTTTGTGCCACCAATCACTAATTTGCACTTCATGTGATATATTTGTGCCTTATCTCTATGTGAAACCTGGGGCACATGGAGGAGTATATTTACTCATTCAGTATTCCCAAGACTAGCATATTCATACACAATAATACATATCCATTGCTCTACTGAGGAATTAGTGCAATTTGAAAAGGGAATTACAGTGTAGGAGAAAAACTGTTAAATTTCTAGATAATGAGTTTATTCCTGGAGTCTTAAAATGCATCTAAATGACTTAGACCATTCAAAAGTAGTAGAGTGTGGGCAGTTTCCTATTTTTAATCTGGATCCCCTCCCTTTGGTTTTGTGGGCTCAGGGGAAAAGAGCTACTTTAAATTTATTTGAAACTCCACTACTTCTCTTGAGAAAATTATTCCCTTCTAATAGGAAAGCTATGCCCAACACCCCATGTGGCACTCATGTTTGTGCCACACAATCTTGAATAAGAATCTGAATCTTCAGTGTGTTACTTTTGCTTCCAAATTTCCCACGAGTCAGAGATGTTGGGTTCCCACTTCTTATAGGGAAAAGTGACCTTGGATCCTCTCATTTTTATTTAGAGACAGTGTCTCCCTATGTTGCTCAAGCTAGCCTTGAACCACATCTGCTCAAACTACTCCTAGGCTCAAGTTATTCTCCCACCTCAGCCTTCCGAGTAGGTAAGACTACAAGTGCACTTCACCACACCTGGTTTCCTCCAGTTTTGAGTATACTTTTCAATATTTTCACCAGGGAAGCCTTTGAGGATCTTCTGGGCTCTTTAATTAGATAATTCATTAGACAAAGTGTATCTTCCAAAGGCAGAAAACTAAAATTCCCAGGATCAGTTTAGAAAACCTAATATTGAGAAAGGAATTATATTCCTGATTAGCAAGGACCTTGCTGTGTCCTAGGAGCAGATAGGCTTTATTTTATTTATTTTATTTTTATTTTTTGGGTGACACAGCAAGACTCCATCTCAAAAAAAAAAAAAAAAAAAAAAAAAAAAAAAAGGATGGGAGCCCCCGCCTGGGGCAGTTTTCTTTCTCTCTCTCTCTCTCTTTTTTTTTTTTTTTAAAGTTCTAGGGTACATGTGCACAATATGCAGCTTTGTTACATATGTATACATGTGCCATGTTGGTGTGCTGCACCCATTAACTCGTCATTTACATTAGGTATATCTCCGAATGCTATTCCTCCCCCCTCCCTCAACCCCACAACAGGTCCTGGTGTGTGATGTTCCTCCTCCTGTGTCCAAGTGTTTTCATTGTTCAATTCCCACCTATGAGTGAGAACATGCGGTGTTTGGTTTTTTGTCCTTGCAATAGTTTGCTGAGAATGATGGTTTCCAGCTTCATCCATGTCCCTACAAAGGACATGAACTCATCCTTTTTTATGGCTGCACAGTATTCCATGGTGTATATGTGCCACATTTCCTTAATCCAGTCTATTATTGATGGACATTTGGGTTTGTTCCAAGTCTTTGCTATTGTGAATAGTGCCGCAATAAACACATGAGTGCATGTGTCTTTATAGCAGCATGATTTATAATCCTTTGGGTATATACCCAGTAATGGGATGGCTGGGTCAAATGGTATTTCTAGTTCTAGATCCTTGAGGAATTGCCACACTTTCTTCCACAATGGTTGAACTAGTTTACAGTCCCACCAACAGTGTAAAAGTGTTCCTATTTCTCCACATCCTTTCCAGCACTTGTTGTTTTCTGACTTTTTAATGATCGCCATTCTAACTGGTGTGAAATAGTATCTCATTGTGGTTTTGATTTGCATTTCTCTGATGGCCAGTGATGATGAGCATTTTTTCATGTGTCTGTTGGCTGCATAAATGTCTTATTTTGAGAAGTGTCTGTTCGTATCCTTTGCCCACTTTTTGATGGGGTTGTTTTTTTCTTGTAAGTTTGTTTGAGTTTTTTGTAGATTCTGGATATTAGCCCTTTGTCAGATGAGTAGATAGTCTTTATTTTGATTGGAGGTGCTTGAAGTTTCTTTCCTCCCTGTGCTTAAAAAGTCAACAACAATCTTGGAAAAACTACATTGAGCTTTAATGTCAGTTGCTTATGCAATAATAACAACCATAACAAATCCCCCTACCAGAACAAAGAAATATTCAGGGCCCAAATAATATATTTGATGACTGTTAGGGGCACAACAATTTACTGTTTCTTGTCAATGGACAATCATTTAACTTTACCTCAGGCTTTCATAAGTAGTTCATGATTTTCCAAAGAAATGTTTTAATTAAGAAATTATAGTAAAACAAAATAAATCAGAACAAGAAGAATAAAGAGTTATTAAGCTCTGTTCTTTGTATTGTCTTAATTGCAATTCAATAAATCTCTTTCCAAGGTAAGAATGAACTGGAAGAAAATATACTGATCACATGGTCTACCCTTGTAATTTTATATATGAGGAAATTGAAGCTGAGAAGAGTAAAAGACTTACTCAAGGTCCTACAGACACTGGTAGGGTCAAACCTCAAATGTAGATATCCTGATGTAAATGTAGTCCTTCCTACTTTTTTGTTTTCTTCTTGACTTCCATCTATTTTTTTTTTTCAGTCCTCCCTGTAATAACATATTTCTCCTCAGGTGTCTTCCAGACTTAAAGAAGTAAAACCTCTTAGATTAAGAGTTTTTTTCTCTTTCTTAGCACAATGGTATGTTCACAGACCTTTGTGTTTCTTAGAACAACTTTAAAAGTAAAAGTACAGTAACTTTTAAGAGATTATCCTGAAGGGGAGCTGATATCAATGCAGGGTTAAGAAAGAGTAAAGTTGAGAGACAGTTTAGCATAAACACAGCTACCAATTAGACTATTTTTCCCTGATTTTGGAAACATAACCCACAAAGTGTACTTTATAATGGCACTACCTTAGAGGGTAATGAGGTGTGGCAATGGAGTGGTGCTAGTGTAGGCATGATAGTGTGTACAGTAAATGGGTCTTTTTTTCCCCTAGGAAATCTCCCTTTGTATAGAACCTGTGTCTTATTTATGTTTGAATTCTCAATACTTACTGAGGTCCCTAGAGAACTGAATATCTTTGGATTGTAGAGGTCAATAAACCTGAGAAATTATTTTGGAGCCAGAGTGTTGAGGATCCTCACTACTAAGGCAAGGAATTTAGCTCTTTTTCAATTACCCTCTGCATTTAAGTTTATTTGCATTTGGCTAGTCATTGACATGATTTTAGCTGTTTTAAATATGCTTTAGACATATTTAAAATATGTTAACTATGAAAGAAAGTGTAAAAGATGTACATTTTGAAGGAGACATCTTGGAGGACATTCCTTCAGGTTCCCATCCTACGGCTCCTGTACCTCCTGTTCTCCCGTTGCCTATAATTTTACTGGCCATTGACAGTCCCAGGAGTGCCAGTCAGTATTCATGTTCTACAAACCTTCCCAGCACCTAAACTTCAGGATCCCTTGCAGGTTGAATGATGACTTCTAGGCTCTTGTTCTTGCTGTCATGCCTTGCTTCAGATTGTAACATGGAAGAAGAGGGACCACACAGGCCAGTGGATTTGTGAGCCTGGTGGTGATTATCACCCACCTCTCAAAGGATATGGGAGGGAAAATGGACGTAAATCAGCAAATACATAACCTGGCTGCTAAATTTCTTTCTAGACCCTAGCTTCTGAATAGTAAACTTGATTAGATTTGATTTGTTCTGAAATATTGTGTTGTCTTTTTAAAACTAATGAACTAACTAGCTAATCAATGCATTCAAAACTTATAATTATTGTCTGTATGCAATAAAGTGGTTGCTAAGCATCGCTGAACTTGATAGGACAAAAATTAAAGCACAATAATACATTTTATGGACATAGAGGAGGATATATAGTCAATACCTTAATAATGATAACTAATTAATTTAGCATAAATTATAGTGTCCTTGCATCCTTGCCATGTGCCAGACATTATTCCAGCTTCTGAGGAATATATCTGTGAACAAGGTAAAGTCTCTATTGGCAGAAACATACAGTCTAGAGATGGGGCAGACATCTGAATGGGCAATTATGAAATAGTATTATAAATGTTATAAAAGGAAAAAGCAAAGGGAGACCCAGAAAGGACACCCAACCCCAGCTTTGGGGAGATGAAGGAAGGCTTCCTTGAGCAAGGGATGAAAGATAAATGTCTAATAGGTTAGTTTCTACAATTTAAAAGGCAGTGAATCTTTAGTGAAATTAAATTTGAGCAGATGATCATAAGGTAGTATTTACTTTTCATTTACTTCTATCTAGTGAAACAAGTTTTTAAAAGTCTCTTAAGAAATATTCATGATATTGATTCTTCCTATCCACAAGCATGGAATGTTTTTCCATTTGTTTGTGTCCTCTCTTATTTCCTTGAGCAGTGGTTTGTAGTTCTTGAAGAGATCCTTCACATCTCTTGTAAGTTGTATTCCTAGGTATATTATTCTCTTTGTAGCAATTGTGAATGAGAGTTCCCTCATGATTTGTCTCTCTGTCTATTATTGATGTATAGGAATGCTTGTGATTTTTGCACATTGATTTTGTATCCTGAGACTTTGCTGAAGTTGCTTATCAGCCTAAGGAGATTTTGGGCTGAGACAATGGGGTTTTCTAAATACACAATCATGTCATCTGCAAAAAGAGACAATTTGACTTCTTCTCTTCCTATTTGAATACGCTTTATTTCTTTCTCTTGCCTGATTGCCCTGGCCAGAACTTCCAGTACTATCTTGAATAAGAGTGGTGAGAGAGGGCATCCTTGTCTTGTGGCGGTTTTCAAAGGGAATGCTTCCAGCTTTTGCCCATTTGATATGATATTGGCTGTGAATCAATATTGGGAAAATGGCCATACTACACAAAGTAATTTATAGATTCAATGCTAACCCCCTCAAGCTACCATTGACATTCTTCACAGAATTAGAAAAAACTACTTTAAATTTCATATGGAAACAAAAAAGAGCCCATATAGCCAAGACAATCCTAAGCAAAAAGAACAAAACTGGAGGCATCACGTTACCTGACTTCAGACTATACTACAAGGCTACAGTAACCAAAACAGCATGGTACTGGTACCAAAACAGATATATAGACCAATGGAACAGAACAGAGGCCTCAGAAATAATGCCACACATCTACAACCATCTGATCTTTGACAAACCTGACAAGCAATGGGAAAAGAATTTCCTATTTAATAAATGGTGTTGGGAAAACTGGCTAGCCATATGCAGAAAACTGAAACTGGACCCCTTCCTTACACCTTATATGAAAATTAACTCACGATGGATTAAAGATTTAAATGTAAGACCTAAAACCATAAAATTCCTAGAAGAAAACCTAGGCAATACCATTCAGGACATAGGCATGGGTAAAGATTTCATGACTAAAACATCAAAAGCAATGGCAACAAAAACAAAAAGGGATCTAATTAAACTAAAGAGCTTCTGCACAGCAAAAGAAACTCTCATTAGAGTGAACAGGCAACCTACAGAATGGGAGAAAATTTTTGCAATCTGTCCATCTGACAAAGGGCTAATATCCAGAATCTACAAGGAACTTAAACAAATTTACAAGAAAAAACCAGACAACCCCATCAAAAAGTAGATGAAGCATACAAACAGACACTTCTCAAAAGAAGACATTTATGAAGCTGATAAATATATGAAAAAAAGCTCATCATCACTGGTCATTAGAGAAATGCAAATAAAAACCACAATGAGATACCATCTCATGCAAATTAGAATCATTAAAAAGTCAGGAAACAAGAGATGCTGGACAGGATGTGGAGAAATAGGAATGCTTTTACACTATTAGTGGGAGTGTAAATTAGCTCAACCATTGTGGAAGACAGTGTGGCGATTCCTCAAGGATCTAGAACCAGAAATACCATTTGACCCAGCAATCTCATTACGGGGTATATACCCCCAAAATTATAAATCATTCTACTATAAAGACACATGCACACGTATGTTTATTGCAGCACTGTTCACAATAGTAAAGACTTGGAACCAACCCAAGTGCCCATCAATGATAGACTGGATAAGGAAAATGTGACACATATACACCATGGAATACTATGCAGCCATAAAAAGGGATGAGTTCATGTCCTTTGCAGGGACATGGATGAAGCTGGAAACCATCATTCTCAGCAAACTAATACAGGAACAGAAAACCAAACATTACATGTTCTTACTCATAGATGGGAGTTGAACAATGAGAACACATGGACACAGGGAGGGGAATATCACACACTGGGGCCTGCTGGAGGGTGGGGGCTAGGAGAGGGATAGCTTTAGGAGAAATACCTAATGTAGATGATGGGTTGATGGGTGCAGCAAACCACCATGGCACGTGTATACCTATGTAACAAACCTGCACGTTCTGCACATGTATCCCAGAACTTAAAGTATAATTAAAAAAAAATAGACAGGAGAAAGGAAAAAAAAGGCTCTTAAGAAATACATAATAGTAGGTTTTATTCTATACTCCACTACTTTGGATCTGTCATAGAAAAATAATTCAAAATATAAAATAATTGATCATCTTGGATATTTTTATAATAGTGTTAATTATAATGAATATTAAAAATACAGTAAGTGTTCTTCAGTTGAATTATTGAAAAATAATTCAAAATAGGAAGTGATAGTCTTGAATATTTTAATGATAGTATTAATTATAATGAATATTGAAAACACAGAAAATGTTCATCAGTAGATGACATGTGAATTAAATTTTATTCATGCAGTTATTAAAAATGATGGTTATAAAAATTCATGAAGAGAGTCTTTCTGCATATCACAGGGGTAGAAATAGAGGAAAAAGAGACTATAGAAAGGTAAAAAATAGAAAGACAGCGAGGGCCAGGGAAAAGCAAGTCATTTAAGCCATTATCAACCTAGGATTTATCTGGACATTGAAGCTTTTTGTTTATCTTAAATACTGGTTTTTAAAAGTGATTTTTGGAAGGAGAAATCTTTTTAATGGAAAATGAGGTCTTATATGGATTCCTAATATATAAGACTTATAAAACATATAAAGTGGTATTTTATTAATAATGCTTGAATTGACAAACTCAGATTCTTAACACATACTTAAAAGAAGCTAATTAATAAGAGTGAGAGAGTTTTGATGAAATGAATAACTTGACACTAGGTTTTGTGGATGATAGTTGCCATCTAATGTTAAGTCTCAGCATCCATTTTATTTCTCAAACTGTAGAGTACGAAGAAACAACTGATTCCTCCCAGTGAGTAATAGCAACATGTTTATATAGCTTTATAGAAGCAAACATATGCAATTCATAAAAGGAACAGTGCAAAGGCTAATCAATGACACACTTAAAAGAAGGTTAAGTATGTGCATAAAGTTGGCAGGAAGAGTTGTATTCTGGCCTCTAAACAAAGATATAGCTTGGCAGCCCTTGTTAAGCTACATTCTTTAATATGTTTGAAAATAGATGCATAACACATTTGAGTAAACCTTTAAAAATATATGCATGTACTATCCATGATGCATAAATGAAATATAATCAAACATTAATATACTCTCTAAAAATGAAAAGAATTACATATATTGTACCTGATTTGAACTGTCATTTTCATGGATATATAGCATGTGTTTTGCTTTGCCAGGAAATGATATTTATTATAAAGAAAGATGTAGATAAGTTATTCTGACTTATGTAATCTTGAGGAAAAGTTTTAAACATAATATTCTTCTAAAAAATTGTAGTACTATTATTTGTTATGTTTGCTCTCTGGATTTCTGTTTCTAATACATGTAATAAATGTCAAATAATATAACAAGAACTACTGGTGTTCAGGGACAGAGTAAAGTGAGCTTGGGGAGTGTATTAGTCTGTTCCCACACTGCTATAAAGAGCTACCTGAGCCTGGGTAATTTATGAAGAAAAGAGGTTTAATTGACTCACAGTTCCACAGGCTGAACAGGAAGCATGACTGGGAGGCTTCAGGAAACTTATGATCGTGTTAGAAGATGAAGGGGAAGCAAGCACATCTTCACATGGTGGCAGGAGAGAGAGAGAGAGAATGAAGGGGGAAGTGCCACACACTTTTAAAGCATCAGATCTCATGTAAACTCACTATCATGAGAACAGCAAGGGGAAAATCAGCCCCCATGATCCAATCACCTCCCACTAGGTCCCTCCCCCAGCATTGGGAATTACAATTCAACATGAGATTTGGGTGGGGACAAAGAGCTAAATCATATCAGGGAGCAGGGGACACTTACATGAAAGAACAGAAAGGATTAGAGTTGAGCTATAAAGGTGAAGAGGAAAAGATTGGCAAGGTGATCCCAGGCTAGGAGATGGCACATGAAAAGAAGAAATGGTCTAAGTTGGAGTAGTAGGATGAGGCTTACCTTCCTGTAATAAACAACTACAAAACTGGACAAAATATATAAAGCAATGTTTTCAGGAACTGAGCAACCTACAGAGCAGAGTAGCCATCCTTGAGAGAAGGTAAAGACTAGAGGTGAGCTTGACATTCATCAAGGTTTTCTGCCTTTCCAAATCATGGCACAAGGAAGTGGATCCCAAAAAGCAATAATCTTACTGAGCAGAGAAGCAGGGATTAGAGTTTGGGAATGCAGATGTATTTAGAATTTGTGGAAAAGAGTCCCAGAGAAGGGTCCTTCTCTGTGTAGAGTAGAGCTTCAAGAATCTTCATAGTGGTCCCTTGAATTTTGGTTGAATGCTAAGCTGCACATGCAAAGAATGACTCCATGAGGTCTTGCAAAGAATCGCTACAGGGTTTTTTTTGTTTTGTTTTTGTTTTTTGAGTTAAGAGACTCCATAGGCTGCAAAGTGCTGAGGGACATTGGTTTTTTGACCAGCTAGAACACCAGAAACATTAGCTGAAACCCCAGAAAGGCCATACTTTAAGACGTTTACTCCAGCCTTAGAATAAGGGCTACTCCTGATCTTTTCTAGCAAAGCTAAAACAAAGCATCAACACTGTCAATTTGACTTGCCAGTAAATTAGTTGCCTTCCAAAACAAAACTCAACACCCTTTAATATGATTTAGTCACACAACAACCTGACTGTCTTAGCCTATTAGGACTGCTGTAATGAAATACCATAAACTGGGTGATTTATAAATAACAGACATTTGTTTCTCACAGTTCTAAAAGCTGGGAAGCCCAAGATCAAGGCACTGGCCGATTTAGTATCTGACAAAGGGCTGCTTCCTAGTTCATAGAAGGGTGACTCTTGCTGTGTACTTGCATGATGGAAGAGACTAACTAGCTCTATGTGGTCTCTTTTATAAGGGTGCTAATCCTAATTATGAGAGTACTGCCTTCATGATCTAATCACCCCCAAAGGCCGCACCTCCTAATACCATCATCTTGGGAATTAGGATTTCAATATATAAATTTTAGGAGTAGGGAAACAAACATTCACACCATAGCAATAACATTCACAATGTTTGGCACCTCCTAAAAGATAGTTAACATTCAAAGAAGCAGAAAAATGTGACCTATAATAAATAGCAAAATCAGTCAATATAAACAGATCAAGAAATGACAGAGATGATGGAATCATTAGAAAAAGCTTACATAGAAATAGTATATATGTTTAGAAAGTACATATATATGATTAAAATTTTATAGGAACAAATAAATATAGTAAGGAAAGAAATGGGTAAAGTAAAAAAGAAACAAATTGTACTCACAGAGCTAAAAATACAATTAACCAAATGGAAAATTCATTAGATGAGTTAACAGATTAGACACTGAAGAAAAAATGGTAAGTGATCTTAAAGACATAGCAACAGAAACTATCCAAGATAAAGACTTTTAAAAAAAGACTGAAAGAATGTGAAAAAAGCCTCAATTACCTCTGAACAGCCTTTATAGGCTGGCACATTTTCAGTCACATAGGCTCCACACTCAGCAGGGGCCTTCACTTGGTTTAGTGCTGTGTCATTGCCTCTTAACATTCTCAACAATTTTTGAATAAGGAGTCTCTCATTTTTATTTTGCACTGGCCCTCCAAACTATGTAGCTGGTCCTGACTAGAGGATAATATTAAACAGTCTGACATGCATGTACTTTGAGTCCTAGAACTGTCTGAGGACAATGGGAGATACAAAAATATTTGAAGAATAATGGTAGGAATATTTCCAAATTCCTTGATATAAATCTGCTGGCTCAAAAAGCTAAGGAAACTACATTAAAAAAAGGAAGAAGACAGTACTACAGATAATCATAATCAAATAGCTGAAAATCAGTAATAAAGAGAAAAACTTAAACACATCCAGGGAAAAGTTAATATGGGGGAACAAAAAAGAATTACCACAGATTTCTCTTCAGAAATCATGCAAGCCAGAGACAATGGAGCAATATCTTTAGTGCTAAAAGAAAAAAAAGTAAAACCTTTAACCTAACATTTTATATCAGGCAAACATCCTTCAAAATTAAAGACTTATTCAGACAAAAAATTTCTTAGGGATTTCATCACCAGCAGGCCTAAACTACAGGGAATATTAAAAGAACATTTTCAGGCTAAAGAAAAATGATAGCAGATGGAAATCTGGATATATAAAAAGCAATGAAGAGCATTATAAATAGTGAGTAAAAAACTCAAGATTCTTTAAAGACAACATAATCCAAGCTTTCAGCAATATAGAATTCATAATAATTAGAAGGCAATTGATAATTAGTGCTAGTCAACATATAAGGGAGTAGGAAAATGTGCCCTATTGCCAGAAGAAAAAATCATCAATAGAAACTAATGAGAATGTGAGACCATGGATTATTTTTAGTTAGTAAACTTTATTTTTTTAGAACTGTTTGAGGTTCACAGTAAAATTGAATGAAAAGTACAGAGAGTTCTCACATACCTCCTATCTTGACACATGTACAAGTTTCGCCCTGACCATTGACATGCTCCATCTGAGAGGTACATTTGTTACAATTGATGAACCTACACTGATACATCGTTATCACCCAAAGTTGATAGTCTATATTAGGGTTCACTGTTATTGCACATTTGGTAGGTTTTGACAAATACATAATGACATGGATCCACCATTATATCATACAGAATAATTTCACTGCCCCAAAAATCTTCTGTACTCTGCCCATTCATATCTCCCACTCTCATTAACCCCTGAAAAATCACTTAACTTTTTCCGATCTCCATAGTTTTGTCTTTCCCAGAATGTCATATGGTTGGAATTATACAGCATATAGCCTTTTCGGATTGGCTTCCTTTCACTTAATAATATGCATTTAATTTTCCTACATGTCTTTTCATGGCTTGAAAGCTCTCTCTCTTTTTTTTTTCTTCCAGTACTGAATAACATCCCATTGTTTAAATGTCCCACAGTTTATTTATCTTTTCACCTACTGAAGGACATCTTGATTGCTTCTAGGTTTTGGCAGTAATGAATAAAGCTGCCACAAACATCTGTGTGCAGGTTTTTGTTTGGAGATGTTTTCAGTTCATCTGGGTAAATAGCAAGGAGTGCAATTCCTGGATCTATGCAGGAGTATAGTTAGCTTTGCAAGAAACTGCCAAACTGATTTCCGAAGTGGGCACACTATTTTGCATTTCCACCAACAATGAATGAGAGTTCCTGTTTCTCTCGCCAAATTCCTTGCCAGCATTTTGTGTTGTCAGTGTTTTAGATTTTGATCATTCTCATAGGCGTGCAGTGGTATCTCATTGTTTTAATTTGCAGTTCCCTAATGATGTATGATATTGAACATCTTTTAATATGCTTACCTGCTATCTGAATATCTTCTTTGGTGAGATGTCTTTTCAGGTCTTTTGTGCATTTTTTAAATCAGGTTGTTCATTTCCTTATGTTTGAGTCATAAGAGGTCTTTGTATATTTTATGTAATGGTCCTTTATCAGATGTGTCTTTTGCAAATATTTCAGTCTATGTCTTCTCTTCTCATTTTCTTGGTATTATCTTTCATAAGGCAGAAATCTTAAATTCTAATGAGGTCAGCTTATCAATTATTTCTTTCATGGATGTGCCTTTTATGTTGTATTTAAAGAATCATTGCCATATTCAAGGTCACCTACATTTTGTTATCTTCTAGGAATTTTGTAGTTTTGTATTTTACATTCAGGTCTGTGATCCATAAAAGGTATAAGGTCTGTTCTAGATTTTTTTCTTTTCTTTTTTGTGTGGTCTGGTTGTCTGGCACCATTTGTTGAAAATACTATCTTTGCTCCATTGTATTGCCTTTCCTTCTTTGTTAAAGACGATTTGGTGGCCGGGAGCAGTGGCTCACGCCTGTAACCCCAGCACTTTGGGAGGCCAAGGTGGGTGGATCACTTGAGGTCGGGAGTTCGAGACCAGCCTGACTAACGCGGAGAAACCCCCTCTCTACTAAAAATACAAAAATTAGCTGGGCATGGTGGCACATGCCTGTAATACCCACTACTTGGGAGGCTGAGGCAGGAGAATTGCTTGAACCTGGAAGGTGGAGGTTGCGGTGAGCTGAGATCGTGCCATTGCACTCCAGCCTGGGCAACAAGAATGAAACTCTGTCTCAATAAATAAATACATAGATAAAATAAAGATCAGTTGGTTATATTTATATGGATTTATTTCTGGGCTCTCTATTCTGTTCCATTGATCTATTTGTTTATTCTTTTGCCAATAACATGCTTTCTTGATTACTGTAGCTTTATAGTAAGTCTTGAAGTTGGGTAGTGTAAGTCTTCCACCTTTGTTCTTCTTCTTCAATGTTGATTTGGCAATTCTGGGTCTTTTCCCTTTCCATAAAAACTTTAGAATCATTTTGTTAACATTCATAAGGCTATGGAATTTTTACTATATTTCTAAGTAACAGAGCACCCTAAAATGGGTAGAAGAGAAGGTGACATGTACACAGTGGGTTTTAGAAGGTAATGTGGAAATGAATAGGAGGGCAGACAGTAAAGAATGGAAAGATGATTCCTATTTCCCATCCTCCCTGTCTCTCTCGCTTGCCACTTCCCCACTCTTCCCTGCCGCCCACCCCCCACCGCATAGCCCATGTCTCACCTGTGCTCATTTTAAAATTAGAGCTTTTCGGTCTTGAGGAATGGTGGAAGATGAGTGGTGTGAAACACTATCTTAGGCTGGAGTTTCCTGGAAGCAAATGCTGGGCTAAGGATTCAGGTGTAAGTCATGTATTAATTCTCCCAGTAGAAACTAGTAAAAGGGTAAAAGAAGCAGGATAGGAAGGAATGTGACAAAGCCAAGCAAAGGTCCAATTCCGTGTGATGTCTCAGACTCAGCCTGATTCTGAGGAGGCTCTGGAGAGAAAATGACATTTCAGAGTTTGTTCCCTTCCTCTCCCCATCCCACAAGACCTGGGCTTTTGTATTTCACACCAGTCAGTCACTGGCTAAGGGCCAGCATGGTGGGGGATGCAAATTCCCAGATCCTTCTGTTCTCCATGTGGGCAAGGAGGCTTTAGTGCCCATGGTCAATTCTTTGAGGACCCTGGGTGATAGCCCTTAGTAGCAGAGCATGCAGAGGCTGGGGATGGACACATAGCACTGATAAGAGAGATCTGAGGGGATCAGGGCAGAGCATCAACTGTATCTGTCACAACCAAGGTTCAATTTACATAGGGAACCAGGGAGCCTCATGGGAGGGAATTCCATGGAATTCTCATGGGAGCCTAGGGGAGAGAAAATGTAAGTATTAAAGTTTAGACCTAAGAAATTGTGCTTCTGTTAAAAGGAGAAGGCTACTGAGCACAGCACTACATTTTCGTATTGGGTTTCAGTCTGATTCCTTGAACTTACGGGCCTTTGAGTGGAAAGACTCTCTCATAGGAGTCAATGAGTACATAAAAGGTCTATTTCACTATGAATTTGGTAGAAGCCAAAGATGGCAAAGCATCAAAAATATTGGAGTTTTATGGCTCTTGGATTGAGGCACATTAACCCAATATGATCTCAATCAGTGCTACTTTAGGAATCTTACGGAGTTCACTCAACAGACACTCCTAGTGTCTAAAAAAAAAGATAAAAAATAACTTACATTTGGGTTCTTTTTAGGGGATGACCTCATAATGGCAGGTGATGGATGTGGTAAAAAGAATCTTTTAAAGATTACTTTGAAACAATGGTTGGAATTATTTGGGGAGCTTTTAAAAATCCTATGCCCAGGTCCCACTCCATATCAATGAAATCAGATTCTCTGGACTGGGACCCAGAAAACAGCATCTTTTAAAAAAACTTCCCAGGCCATTTCAATACACAATAAAGTTTGCAAAGCACAGCTTAAAAATAATACCCTGAGTGGTTACTTTGTGGATCACAAACATTTACCTACACTTAAATAGAAAGAAAGTAATATTATTATGTAAATGTGTTTTTTGTGCCTTGAAATAAGATTTATTCTGATTGTATCACACATGTGTTAAAAAAGTGTGTATCTCTAATGACTTAGAGGGTAAGAGGCTCTGATGGTTAATTTTGTGTGTCAACTAGACCATGGGGTGTTCATATATTTGGTCAGACATTATTCTGGGTGTTTATGTGAGGATGTTCTAAATATTGGGGATGAGCTAAGTATTTCAATAGGTAGACTTTAACACTGGATTGGATTAACATTTTAGTCAGCAGAGCAAAGGAGATTGCCTTCCGTAATGTGAGTAGGCTTCATCCAATCAGTTGAAGGCCTGAATAGAACAAAAACACAAATCATCTTCCACTAAGTAAGAGATAATTCTCTAGCTGACTACCTTCTGATTTCATCTGCAATACTGACTCTTCCTGCCTGATGGTCTTCAAAGTAAAACTTTGGCTTTTCCTGGGTCAATTGGCCCACCCTGCAGATTTTGGGTTTACCATCCTCCATAATTGCCTGGTCCAATTCCTGGTAATAAATCTTTCTCTCTCCTTCTCTCCATATATATATGTATATGTATGTGTGTGTGTGTGTATATGCATATATGTGTATGTGTATATATGTGTGTACATGTATGTATATGTATGTACGTGTACACACACATAGGCATGCATAAACACACACATATATACATTAATTGTTTCTCCAGAGAACCCTTGATCAATACAAATAGTAACTCCGGAAAACTGTTACTTGTTTCAGAAAAGTGGCTCCAGTGATTAATAAGATTTTGATGTTAAGAGGCATGTGAAGAGTTTGAATAAAATTATTTCTTAAAATTTGAGAGTGGAAAAAAGTAATATTTTAAATGTAATGCATTCATTTACAGGGTGTGTTATTTAAAATAAATATGCAACTAAATCAAATGCATACATATTTAACTTTTAAAATTTACATTTTTATTAGTATATATTTTCAAGTCAGGCTCTTATTGTCATTTTTATTGTATATGTCTTCCCATATGGATATCAAAGGATCACATTATATTCTGGGTTGTTTTATGTTCAGACATATATGGTAACTAGTCCTGTTGGGCCTCGGTTTTCTTACCTATAATAGAGAATAAAATAGTATCTATCCTTTAAGACTATTGTGGGAATGAAATTAGATAAGTAAAGTGTTTAGCATTGCTGTTAATAATAACTCAGTAGTTATGTAGTTGTATATATATATATATAGTATGTTATCAGGGTAAAGTTGAAGAAAGAATTGGTAGAGTCAAATTAACTTTTTTGCAGTTAGAAAAATTGTTAGAATTTATATTGAAGCCAGATTTTATTATTTTCACATCATTTGACCAGATGATGTCTTCAGGCAAACACAAGGACACATTCTACATCGTGTATTTTTTTTTTTTTTTTTTTGGCAGAAGGAGAATGCAGTTGTTCTACCATTCTTCCCTTTGGATAGAAAAATCATCTGGAGTAATGAGCTTATTGCCCATTCTGTGAATGAAAAATTACTAATTCTTAGTGTAAGACTGAGAGAGAAAGTACACACTGCATCAACTTTTTTGGAACATATTAAATATTTTACAATTCTTAATTGAGTTCAGGAACAAGAAAGCCCCCTCTATAAGCAGGATAAGCCTTCTTCAGAAGGCCCTAATAATAACTTCTCAGAGACAAACCTTATTTCTACATTTAATTTTTGTCTAAAAGTTATAACGGCATATTCTTATTATCAATAATTTATTCTGAGCCCAATTTTCCACTTAGACCTTACATCGGGAGAGAGGACAAGATAGACAACTAGACACAGCCAGGAAGTATTACTTCCACCGATAAAGACCAGAATTTCTAGTAAACCAATATAATTTGAACAGATCTTCAGAGAGAAAATGCCAAGAGTAGGGGGAGATGAAACACAGACACTGAGACTGAAGAGGGAAGAAGCTGGGAACCCTGTGCACGGTACCCAAAAGCCAGGGCTGGTTCCCAGTCCCAAACAGTTCCTGGGCAAGCAGGGAGTAAAGGGACTGTGGGACTGCCCACTCTTGCTGCAGATGTTTGAGGTTTTAGCTCCAGGGGACCCCATATCTCCTATGGATATTTCAGCTGGCAGAGGGATCTGCCTGGAGAGTAGACACAGAAATACAAAAGATCCTCAGAGAATATTATGAACTCTATGCACACACATTAGAAAAATCTATAAATGGAAAAATCCCTGGAAACAGGCAATCTCCCAAGATTGAATTAGGAAGGAATTGAAATCCTGAAAAAGACTGATATTGAGCTCTGAAATCGAGTAAGTAATAAAAAACATACCAACCAAAAAAAGCCCTGGACCAGATGGCTTTATAGCAAAATTCTACCAGGCTTAGAAAGAAGAACTGGTACCAATCCTACCAAAACTATTTCCAAAAATCAAAGAGGAGGGACTTCTCCCTAACTCATTCTATGAAGCCAACATCAGCTTGATACCTAAATCTGGCAGAGATACAATAAAAAAAGAAATCTTCAAGCTAATATCCCTGGTGAACATAGATGCAAAAATCCTCAACAAAATACTAGCAAATTGAATTCTGCAGCACATAAAAAATTAACATACCTCAATAAAATAGATGTTATTTCTGGGCTGTAAGCCTGGTTCAACATACACAAATCAATAAATGTGATTCACCACTTAAACGGAATTAAAAGCAAAAACCATATGATCATCTCAGCAGACGCGGAAAAAGCTTTTGATAAAATCCAACATCCCTTCATGATAAAAACCCTCAACAGACTGCAGGCATTGAGCAGACACACATTGAAAGAACATACCTCAAAATAATTAGAGCCATCTATCACAAATCCACAGCCAACACTATACTGAATGGGCAAAAGCTAGAACCATTCCCTTTGAGAACTGGAACAAAACAAGGATGACCACTCTCACTCCACCTATTCAACATAGTGCTGGAAGTCTTATCCAGAGCAATCAGTCAGGAGAAAGATATGAAAGGCATCCAAATAGGAAAAGAAGTCAAACTATTTCTCTTTGCTGATGGTATTATTCCACACCTAGAAAACTCCAAAGACTCCACCAAAAGACTCCTAGAACTGATAAATAACATCAGTAAAATTACAGCATACAAAATTAATGTACAAAAATCAGTACCATTTCCATACACCAATAACATCCACTCTGAGAGTCAAATCAAGAACATGATTTCATTTACAATAGCCACAGAGAAAATGAAATACCTAGGAATACAGCTGACCAAGCAGATGAAAGATCTCTACAAGGAGATCTACACAAAACTGCTAAAAGGAATCAGAGACTACACAAACAAATGGAGAAAAATTCCATGTTTTTGGATAGAAAGAATCAATATTGTTAAAATGGCCACAGTGCCCAAAGCAATGTACAGATTCAATGATTATATTAGGCTGTTTTCACACTGCTATAGAGGTACTACCTGAGACTGGGTAATTTATAAACAAAATAGGTTTAATTGACTCACAGTTCTGCATGGCTGAGGAGGCCTCAAAGAACTTACAATCATGGAGGAAGGTGAAGGAGAAGCAAGCACCTTCTTCACAGGTGACAGGAGAGAGACAGAGTGAGAAGGGAGAAGCGCCAGATACTTATCAAACAACCAGATCCTGTGAGAACTTCCTCACTATCACAAGAACAGCATGGGGAAAACTGTCCCTGTATTAGTCTGTTCTCACACTACTATAAAGAACTGCCTGTGACTGGCTAATTTATAAAGAAAAGAGGTTTAATTTACTCACAGTTCCATATTGCTGAGGAGGTCTCAGGAAACGTACAATCATGGCAGAAGGCACCTCTTCACATGGCAGCAGGAGAGAGAATACATGCTGAGTTAAGGGAGAAGCCCCTTATAAAACCATCAGATCTCGTGAGAACTCACTCACTATCCTGAGAATAGCATGGGGAAACCACTCTCATGATTTAATTACCTCCACCTGGTCCCGCCTTTGACACGTGGGGATTATTACAATTCAAGATGAGATTTGAGTGGGGACACAGAGCCAAACCATATCGTTCTGCCCCTAACCCCTCCCAAATCTCATGTTTTCACATTTCAAAACACAATTATGCCTTTCCAACAGTCTCCCAAAGTCCTAGCTCATTACAGCATTAACCTAAAGGTCCAAGTCCAAAGTCTCATCTGAGACAAGGCAAGGCGGTTCACATACTAGAGGGCCTTAAATGCCAAGTTCAGAAGTGTGGACTTGATTCGGAAAGCAGGAGAGATTTCTAGAGCATACTCTGGTTTTAGAGTTTTGTCTTTGCACAGGCTTATCTCGTTGCCAGTTCCCATCTCTCCACTTGTTTGCCTGCTTTAGTGAGTATTGAAACAAAGATTTTGTATTCTTGGTGTAAGGAAAATGGATGTACTGTGGTCATGAATAGGCTGAGGCAGAAGTCTGCTCCAGCATGACTCGGTGAGTTTGGAGTGCATGTGCACAACTTTGCACGTTATGTAACCATGCCACGTGAGGCACATTATGTAACCACACTACGTGAAGTGCATTAAGTAACCACTCACATGAGCTTGTGCTTGGCTCAGAGCCACTACTGTCTGTAAAAGGTACAATTACTCTGCTAACGCTGTACATATGGCTTGTGCCCAGGTCAGCTCACGCCCTGGCTCACACCCAGGCTCACTCATGCCCAGGGATAGAGTAAAGCCATGTCAAAACTGTTTATGTTTATGATTCCTTGAGTGTTTTTCCAGCTACCACCACCCCATCAACTCCCCTTGGACCTCAGTTAGAACCTAATGATTGGCATCACAAACAGGATCCCAAGGTGTGTAAGCCTTCGGTCCCTGCTGATTCTGGGTTGGCCATGTGGCTGCAACATGGGTTGTGGTACCTGGTGGCAGCTCTGCTGCTTGGATGGGCTCCGTTGGAAACCGGGGCGGCAGTAGATGGGTCCCCTGTGAGCATGGAGAAGGCTCTGGAGCAGCTGGAAGCACAGAGCACCAAGAAGGAATAAGCCTTTGCTGCCAGAGTTGGATGGGCATTTTTGACTGCACTATGAGAAGTACACACCCAGTTCCTGAGGGATGCAGCAGAAGTAAGGGCCCTCCAGGCACAGGTGGGGTGCCTGGAGGCCCAGCTACACAGCTCAGAAAAAGAGAAGCTGCTGTGAATGGGGACCTTCAGGCGCAGGTGGGGTGCCTGCTGGTCCTGCTACAGAGCTTGGAAAAGGAATTAGAGGCTGCTGTGAATGCAGGCCTGGGTCCGTCTTCTTAGCCAGAGACCCCCAGTTGGTCTGGGTTCACACTGTGAAGAAGGGGAAGATGCCCCACCTGCAGGGGCTGCCCCCCACAGGAGAAAAGGGGGCCCCAATGAGTGACATGCTCACAGATGTGGATAGATTTTATTTTGGCTGGGGTTGACTGAGAGAAAATTGAAAAGGAGCTCAATGAATTACTCTTAACTTTGTGGAGACAGTTGTCTCCAGAACAGCAATTCCAGAAAATGCCAAAGGGAGAGAAGGACATTGCTGTGTGACACAGTCTTGCCTGGGTGTTCCAGTTCAAATACTACATGCAGCAGCCAGGTGGAAATGTAGAGCCTTTTCTGTTTGATTAGGGAACTGGCCAAGGTGCTTGGCTTGCGGGGGACACCAGATTACTGGAGTCCACGTGTGGACTGGTTCCTGCACCTGGATAAGTTTCTGGGGAAGGCTGCATAGATGGTTATGAAAACCAGCCAGTGAAAGTGAAACCTGTATCTTTGCACCTTGGCATTGGCTGCTTGGCTCCCTGCTTATGCATTGTGTATGTCTCTCCCATACCGGAATACATTCTGGGGGTGGATATTTTACATGGCTTGGCAGCTGTGCCGTCTATTATGGATTTGATAGACTGCTTGACAGAACTGGGACAGTAACACTATATGGTGGACTTGGATAATGCATTTTCAGAGAGCCAGGAACAGTTTGCCTTTATGGGAGGGTGACAGTAGACTTTCACAGTGTTGCTGCAGGACTATCTGCATAGCCCCACCGTATGTCATGGTCTTGTTAATAATATTATTCGAGGTCTTGTTAATGATATTATGCTAACCTCTGATTCTCTTGCAGATTTAGAAGCTGCAATGCTCCTCTTGCCTGAGATTGAGATGGTGCCACTGAGACTGCTGTCCTGGCAGCCAAGTGGGCTATTCAGCAGGCACGAGCCCTATGGTTAATTAACCAGGGAATCCATTTAAACTTGATGTTCATGTGACCACGGATAGTTTTGGCTGGGGCCTGTAGCAGTGCATGGAGTGCTTGAGAATGCCAATAGGCTTTCAGTCCCAACTTTAGAAAGGAGCTGAGTTCCAGTATTCATTGATAGAGAAGGAGTTAGTAACTGCATATGCTGCCCTTTAGGCTCATGAGAGCATGGCAGGATGGGCTACAGTCGTTGTGCCGACGACTTACTTGACAGTGGGAGGGGTGCGTTCATGGATAACGACCCTCAGGCTGGGATGGTGCAGACTTCCACTTTAGCAAAGTAAGGCACCTACTTAGAGCAGCAGAGTACTCTGGGTATAAGTCCCTTAGCAGCAGAGTTGCAAGAGACCTTGAGACCTATAGTCCTAATGCAAGATAAGGCCATGGGGCCTGAGGCACCTCTAGACCCTGAGCCTTCACCATTTAAGGAAGGGTGTCCCCACATTCCTGATGAAGCATGATACACAGATGGGTCTAGCCAAAGTGCTACTTCTGACTGGACCACTGTGGCAGTCCACCCTAGTACTGACAGCATATGGTTTGAAACTTGGTGTGGGCAAAGTGGCCAATGGGCTGAACTTAGAGCGGTATACGTGGTGATCACCAAGGAGGTGACACCTATGTTAGTCTGCAGCCATAGCTGGGCAGTTTATTAACATTTAACCTTGTGGTTAACTACCTGGAAGTTACAGACTAGGCTAGTTGATCACCAGCCCATGTGGGAGCAGGCCATGTGGCGAGACCTATGGGAGGAAGGATGACTTCCTCCGACCAGGTATAGAGATGAATGGTAACCTGTTGTTATCTCCCCCAATGCCCCTAAAGGTAGGGGAACAAAAATCCTGGCTTAATATGTAAAGCAACATTGGGGTAACGTCACCATAGGGTGGTTGCCCACATGTGTTGGACCTGTGTGTCTGGGGCCTGTGTATCAGGCCTGTGTGCCCAGGGCCTATGTGTCAGACCTATGTGTCAAGCCTGTGTTGGGCCTGTGTACCCAAAATCAATGTGTCCAAGAACTGTGTGTTCAAGGCCTATGCCTCCCTCGGCCTAGGAGGTGGACTGTAAGGAAAATGGATGTACTGTGGTCAAGAATAGGCCGAGGCAGATATCCAGTCCAGCATGACTCAGTGAGTTCAGGGTGCAGGCACACAGCTCTGCACATTATGTAACCACGCTGTGCGGGGTGCATTATGTAACCACTCACATAAGCTCATGCTTGGTTCGGAGCCACTATTGTCAAAAAGGTCTAATTACCCTGCTGATGCTGTACATGTGGTTTGTGCCTGGGTTGGCTTGCACCGAGGCTCACACCCATGCTTGCTCACGCCCAGACTACGGCTTGCATCCAGGCTCACCTGTGCCTAGAGATAGAGTAAAGCCATGTCAAAACTGTCTACAATTCCTCAAGTGTTTTTCCAGCTACCTGCCACCCCACTAACTCCCCTCAGACCTCAATCAGAACCTAACACTTGGTAAACAATACTGTGACTGGGTATATTTTCTATAATACTGAGAACAAACAAAAATAATTAGCCATTTGCTTCAGGAAATATATATGCCTGGAATATAAAACTATAAAACTAGCTAAAATAATTTACTTACCAAGACAAATGGGCATCTCCTAGATTGGCTTCAAAACCAGTCCACCATCATTATGTAACAAACTCATCCCATTTCCATCTAGTTTCTCTCTTGCTAAACCTACCTTAAAGTCATCAAACCCAGGTCTCAAAATCCTCCATCTTCTTCTGCCTTCACTACTAAGGCTTTGTTGAGGCCGTTTTATCTCTTACTGCAGGAAGTCTAGAAGGTTTAGCTTTGCTTGATCTACAGGTTTTTCCTGTTGACATTTAGAGCACTGATGATTGGCAACCCATGTCCACTTTTGATAATACTCAGCTGATGCATCATTTCCTTTGGTAAGCCTGAGGTGTCCCTTTAATTCCTTGCCCAGGTACAGTTAATGCTTCCCTCCTGTGCCCCTATACCTCCTTGTACATACTTCCCATATTCTATCAGAGTTTAATCCTGCTGTTATTTTTTTTGCCTTTCCTCTTAGACTGGGAGTCCCAAAGGTTAGTGACTGTGACTTTCATCATTATATGTTGTTAGCACTGCCTTGTACAGAAAGCAGGTGCCCAATTGATGTTGAATTGTTGACTGCTGTATTGAATAAATGAATAAATGAATAAATGAACAGCCAGGTGCAGGTAGAGAGACGTACAATTAAGAGATCAGACAGATGGTAATTGCCATAGATTATCAATGAGGTAATGACAGCTGTAAGTAGAAATGAATGAAATGAATAACTTCTCCCAAGGTGAATCAAATCAGGAGAGTCCGAGAACCACTGGGAAAATTCCAAGAACCAACTGAAGAAAAAAACTAGCCTTATATTTCTATCAGTGGTTTTCGATCTTGGCTGCACATTAAAATCAGCAAGGGTGTTAAAAAAATCCAACACCCTTTCCTGGCACCACCCTCATCCCACCATTCATTCTTTCTTTCTTTTAAAAAATATTTATTTTATCATTAATATTATTTTTGTTTGACAAATCATAATTGTATACATTTCACCCCACCATTCTGATTTCATTTGCTCTGTTGTGGAATAGGGTATTGAAATATTTTAAATGTGCTCCTGAAACCTCTAAGGATCAGTCAAGGTTGAAAATCCCTGGTTCAAGTGCTACTTCTTCTGTTGCTGTTTCTTTGACGTCCACAGTGATTCTCCAGGAGGTATCATTATCAAGAGGACACATAAGATTGTCCTGCCACAGAAGCTCAGTGGAATTATCTATTGGAAATATGGTGTGACGGTGGGTCAGGTAGTTTAAAAATATATTAAGTATAATCAACTTTTTTTTAAATTTGGAAAACAAAAAGTTATATTTTTAGTGTAACTCAAGTTACAAAAAGTAAATGCTGCTAGGAAAACCAAATATTGCAATTCTCAATGGAGGCAAGCTCCTTTGGGGTTTCCTAGAACTGTTTTTCTTTTTTTTTTTTTATAGAAGGAGCTAGAAATTTAAATGTTTATCAAAAGCCAACATGTGTTTGAGATTGGAAAACACTGCTTTCGCCCCTAGAACTAGAAAATTGTGTATATGCTCCTTCTCTCTGCTCCCTTAGCAGCCTGTATGTACTTACTTTTATCACTGCACTTTTTACAACATATGATGTGGAAAATTCTGCTTGGTTTTTCTCTTCCCTTGATTAATCTGTAGGCCCTTAAAGAGGAGATGGATTATAACCCTATCTCTTTATTCTCACATGTAGTAGCTAGGGGCACTCAACAGGGATTGACTGAAAGAACAAGGTCAAGTAAGGAATAAAACATCTATCACTGACTTGGCTAGGACACGAAGCAAATGAGGTCATAGATGTGAGTTCAGGCTGGAGCAGTACCAGATGGTTACTCTAACATACTGTCCCATGACCCTGCAGCTGCCCCTTCATCCTAACCAGCTGCTAGTGTGTATTGGTGCATCAGGGAAAAATGCTGCCATTATTAGCAGCCCAAAGGATTAATTGGGAAGTGGTGGTTACTAGTACCATTGTGTATCAAGGCCAACCCCATTTGTTCCAACCCCATTTGTTTTTCTCCTCTACAAATTAGAGATGACATTACTTTTCACAGGGTAGTTGTGAGGGTTGAATGAATGAGTGTATAAGAAAATATCTAAAGTAAAAATAGGAAAGGTTCCCGTTACTGTCCCTTGAAAGAGAGCAAGTTCACCACAATATTGACATTTGGGCAGAAATATTTTAGAAAACTTTCAAGAATTGAAAGAGTTGTTGGATTTGATGGACTTTAAGGCTCCATCCTACCCTGAGATTCTATTTTATTTTTTGAAAAATTTTAAAAATAAATTTGTAACTTTATAGATGATGCATAGTAATGTACATATTTATGCGGTACAGTGTGATGTTTCAATGCATGTATACATGTATAATAACCAAATAGGAATAATTAACATAGCCATCATTTTAAACACTTATCATTTCTTTGTGGTGACAACAATCAAAATCATCTTTTCTAGCTCTCTTGAAATATATACTACTACATTGTTATTTGCTATTACTTTACTCTTATTTCAAAGATAAAGATGCTAAAATACAGAAAGATAAAGAGATTTGCTAATTCTTTCATGGTCATCCCTTACTCATCTTTTTGGGATTCAGCTAATACATCATTTATTCAAAGAGGATTTTTGAGACATCTATTTCCCTATTCCGTGTTATCTCTCACAGCAGAGAGCTGTTATTGCAAGCTGTAACTCTGTATTTATTTATACGTTTATTTGTTCAATGTCTGTATCACACACTAGACTACAAAGTACATAAGAATAGAAATACAGAAATCAAGTCATTTTTCCCCAAAGAAGGATCTCAAACATTTGTTAAATGAATGAACATCAAAATAATTAACTAATTAATTTTAATGTATTTACTCATACCAATGTTTATAAAGGATTAGAAGTGGATAAAGGGCAATGTATAATTAATTAATTAACTCATTCATTTATTATGAAGATTATTTTTATTGAAACAATTAACCATTAGAAAGCTTTCACATCTGCATCCCTTCTTGGCCTTTTGGCTAAGATCAAGTGTAAAATTTTCACATGTGGCTAATTGTTTTATTCCACTACATCTATCATTATTTTGGCAACTTCGATATCAGTGACAATGGTCAGTTCAACACTCTGGCCTCTGAGGTCCATGACTTCCTTAGTTCTTTCATTCTATCCCACTTGAGCTACCCGCAATGGACCTATTCCAGACCGGTGTTTTTCAGGCTCCAGATTGGGACCTATTAGTGGGTCTTAATAATTTAGCAACAACATTTTAAATAAGAATGGAGCAGAATTAAACATATCAGGTATCAGAGTGCATTTAAGTGTAAGTATTGTTTTGTGAACGCTTGTGTATGTACATTAAATGTCTATGTAAAATTCCTTTCTGTGGTCTAAAAGTTTGTTAAATATGACTTAATAACTTAATCACCTCTGAAATCTCAATTTTAACTTACTCATTTCTTCACTGCCCCTTCCCCTTGGAGCTCCCTTACTCCAATAGGTGCATTTGAACACTTTATTACTCCATGAAGAACTCACTGATCTCAACACTTTTTACTTTTCTGTTGTTCCTCCTTCCTACTTTTCTGCTCCCCAAAGTCTGTCACAATCATTATAATTGACTGTAGCTGTTCGTTGCTCTTTCCTTCCATTTCACTTGACTGACAAAACAAATTCTCTGCTCACTGCATACTGTTTCTAATCAGCCTGGAAAATGGCTGCACTTATGGAGGCATACATTTGCCAATTGATCTCACTTTGAGTCTATGACAACAAATCTCAAGTGGGGCCTCAGAACTAGCCAGCCATCTCCTCAGAGTTCCCTAACAAGTTTGTTTTCCATCTCTGAAGTGCTTTCACACCTTACTTCTCCATTAACCCCCCAATATCAGTTATGCATTTTCTACTCCCCGGTGGTGAACTCATGAATTTCTTGAGGAAATAACCACCATAATACAACTAGTTTATCTCTCCACTACTGAATTTTCACTGTAACCTCCTTCCTATCCATATGCTCCTCTTTTTCTCTCACGACACTGAACCTCTTCTACCATTGCCTAAAGCCAAACCTTCCACTTGCCACCTGATGTGTCCCCCATACATTTCCCACACTGGCTCTTCATATCCCTTTTTCTCAATCACAAACAGATTGTAACACTCTAGCTGGGCCAACGCTGTTTTTTTGTTTGTTTGTTGTCTGTTTTAGTTTCTTTTGCTTTCTGTCTTGCTGAGTATGATAGCAAGGGGATTGAGTAAGTTGGAGAAGAATGGGTGGTGCTCTATGGACATCACAATATGTTGCTGTGGGCAGCTAGGGTAACCCAGTGTCACTCTATGCCCATGGAGGCTCCATAAAGGGAAAAACAGATAGGAAAGAAGAGAGGGAGAATATGAATACACCTTTGCTTCTCAAATGTTCTGAAAGCTGGCCCTTCATCTATATTATAATTAGATAACATGCTTTCCTGCTAAAATTATCAAGCATTTGTGGGAAAGTATAACACTACTCTTCTCCTTGTCCCTACAGGCAATTGTCCCTTTAAAATAAGATCTGTACTTCTCCTCCTTCCCACAGTTATTATCCTGATGTAGGAGGCAGAAGGAGTTGAAAGGTCTTTTCTCATTGGGACCTTGAAGTACTCATTTGTAGAATTTATGGGAAAGGAGATTCTCTGTTTTCAGTCTGTTCTGATGCATGTATTTCCACTTCCTGACCTTTCAAAAGTGACCTTTCAGAAGCAATAATTGTCGGGAATGGGAAGTATTATGGATAAAAACTTTTTACCATATTCTGCCTCAAAGTTAACCTTGCAGTCATCCCTCAAAAGACTCTTCTTATGACAGGTTTAGCCATCGAGGGGAATTATGGCTGCCAGAATTCCTTGTAAAGCATTACTTAAAAGGGTCTGTGTTCTATCTCATCTCCTCTAGCATGTGTTAATGATATTTTAGGTTCACATTTAAAATCTTTTAAAGTGTCTTCTCATCTATGATTGCCTTTCATTCTGAAAATGACTTTATGAGTCATATAAGGAGGATAACAGATTGAAAGAGGTTAAGTTATTGGAATTACTTGGGATACTTGCAGGCAGCTTTCTAATTAGAGCAGAACATGGTGGTAGAACACAAATCCTTAAACTTCTATTTCTGAGTACTCTTTATTACATAGTTACATTAATGTATTATGCAAGGATCCATCAGTGTGCATCTTCTGTCTTTTTAAAGGACTCCTCAGTTTTATCCTACAGATTTGATTCACCTGGGGGTGAGGAGCCAAGGGATACATGTTTTAAAAATCTCTCAGATAATTTTGATTTAGAGCAAGTTTTGTAACTATTGCTGCAATAGTCAATGGCCCCCTTTCCTGAGGGAAGCACAATTTACAGACTGTTCTAAATGTTCATACATTCTTCTTACTGTCTTAACTCTGAATTTTTTTCTGCCCTTCATTGAAAAGTCACCATGATGTTCTTCTTTATAGCTAATACTTAATAGAAGCCACAGGACTTCAACTGCTGACTCAAGCACTATCAGCACATAAAGGTTTACTGTATTAGTGTGTTTTAATAGTTGATCGATACAGAACAGTATTATGGGGAAAAACACAGGAAAACATATAATGACATAATTGAGTTACTAAACATGAGAAATTATTTTACTGAGACTCAGCAAATTTACTTTATTGATATTATGTTTTATATATTGAATATTTGGAAAATGGAAGCCTTTAACCTGTCTTATTTATATATCTTGGAGTTGGCCAAATGTTTGGTGGAGTGGAATCAGAAAAAAGAGACCTTACGTGCCAGTTCAAATGCCTGTTTCTCTGAGCAACTATCCTTCTTTCTTCTGATACCTTAGCTGCTCTTTCCCTCTGTGTTCGGAATACTTTCTTCTTGCTTCATTATAGAACTTACCATTTGTCCTGTAAACTGTTCACATTTTTAACACCTCCACAGGACTGCAAACACCTCAAAGGCAGAAAATCTGAGTTATTCATTTTTGTATTCTCTGTACATCCTAGTTCAGCTCATTCAGATGTTCATTAAACAAATATTTCATAACCCTTTCGGTTGGCATTTTTACTGACTCACTAACATCTACTCCACTGCAGATGATCAATATAAGTTGGTCATAGTAATTCCATCCTTCCTTGACAGATTGATTCACAAACTGGCCTGTCTTAGCCAATATAAGGTAACATGAGGAAGAGGCTTCCTCAAGGTTTCTGGGAAGAACTAGAGTGGATATGAACAAGGAATCATGTTGACTCAGTTTTTGTGGGCAAACGTCTATGACCCTAAGAAGAACAGCCTTAAGACAAAAGGGTATGTGGTTAGACAGATGCTGTTGACTGGTAGAGTGAGGAAGAGGGTCCAGGAGTATTTCCTAATGAAAGGCTACAATGTATGAAGACTAGGAAGTAATGAAGACATTGTAGGGGGCCAAGGAGCTAAAATAGGTTCAGTAGGGCTACAGTGAAGGAAGGAAAGCTGAGTGGTAGACCTGGTCCAAAACAGTGCAGAAGACAGGGGATCTTATAAGGCATGTTAAGATGTGTCTGATGTACCTTTAAAAAGAAACATTTATTGAATCATCTTGTCTGATTCTCTCACTCTAATTTTGTGAAAAGAACTAAGCACTCAAGAGATTAGGTAACCTACTATGTAGGTCATATCTCAAATTCATAGTAGAGCTGGGACTAGAATATAGATCAAGTTTATGATCAAGTGCTCATTTTCTTATGCTATTTGGTCTAATTCAGTGGTTCTCAATCTTGCCTACATATTAGAATCACCTGAGAGTTTTAAAAAACTATAGAGCTCGCTCATATTTGATTAAATTGGTTTGGGATAAAGACTAGGCATGAATGTATTTTGAAAGCTTCCTGGGAGATTCTAATGTACACCTAGGTGGGAAGCCCTGCTATGATTTGAATGTTCATTCCCTGCAAAATTCATGTTGAAATGTAATTGCCACTGTACAAATATTAAGAGGTGGCACCTTTAAGAGGTGATTAGGCCATAAGGGCTCTGTCACGAATAGATTGTCACTGTCACAGAGTGGGTCCCTTATAAAACAACAAGTTCAGCCTCCTTTTGCTTCTCTCTCTTGCCCTCTCTTTGTCCTTCTGCCCTGGGGTGAGGCAGCAAGATGGCCCTTGCAAGTTGCCAGTCCCTCAATCTCGAATTTTCCAGCCTCTGGAATCACGAACCAATAAATTTCTGTTCATTATAACTCACCTAGTTTCAGATATTCTGTAGTAGCAGTACAAAATGGACTCAGACAAGCTCCTTGTCTAAATTATAAGGCTTTTTTCCTATAATATTGAGTGTAGCTAATACATATTCTTTTAAAAAAATTTCTAAAACAGAAAAAAGAATTCTTGCTGTGAGTCTTGAGTTTTGCAATTTCCTTTAGGGCACTCTGTCATAATGTAGTCATGCAAATGGAAGAGCCTTGATCTCTAGGAATTTAGAGGGTTAGGAGCAGTTTTTCAGTTGTAGGTGATGATGATGCTCTCCAGGTAATTCTCCTGGATCTCTCTCCCCTATGTCATTCCAAGTTGGGAATCACTGCTGTAGTGCACATAAAGAAGAGGAGTTTGTTTCTGAAATGGTGACTGACTTAATATGTCTCTAAATCTGTCTTATCAATCATTATTACAGGAAGAAAACCACCAGCTTAGTGTCAGTGTATGAGGCTAAAGAGACGGGTATCTATGGGGATGATTTATCTTCACACAGAGTCACCAACCACGACTGCAGACTCAATTTCTAACCTCAGTCTGTCATCTTGCCTATGTGGACTGCAGACTGAATTTCTAACCTCAGTCTGTCATCTTGCCTATGTGTCCCATCATAAGAGGAACCACAAGTTAATGGAATGCCAGTTATCTCCAAGTCCACCTCTACCCTCACTGTTGTTTACCAAAGTAGAATTCAACATTACTATCTTACCTGATAATCCAGATAGAGTTGGCACATCACACACCGGGGCCTGTCATGGGATGAGGGGAGTGGGGAGGGATAGCATTAGGAGGAATACCTAATGTAAACGAAGAGTTAATGGGTGCAGCAAACCAACATGGCACATGTATACATAGTATACATATGTAACAAACATGCACATTGTGCACATGTACCCTAGAACTTAAAGTATATTAAAAAAAAAAAGAGTTGGCCATATTTGCCACTTTTGTAATAGACAAAAATGGTGCCTAGAAACAAGGCCGGAGTTTGTATATACCTATAAATATAGGAATACTAACTTCACATATGAAGCCCTAGAAATATGAAAGCATTGGTCCCAGGTATTTGCTTCCAGTATTATTTGAAAGTAATGTTCCTTTGTTTACTTTTCTTCCTCCTTCCTTTTCTCCGTTGCTTCTCTCTTCCTCCCTCCTTTACTTCATCCCTTTTAAATTTTATGTTTACTTTTAAAAATCATGTTTGTATCTCTCAGGTATATCATCCTTTTTGTCATGCTCCCTATCTAGATTACAGAGCTTTAATCTGGAATGCAAAATCTTCCCTTCTCTCTGTTATATAATTATCCTGAGATTATTCTTGTGCAATAGTCAAAAGTCCTATTAGCTGTACAAGAATTTCAAATAATATTGCTTTACTTCAGTTGTGTTTTCAGATTCCTTTGATTATCTTGTTTACTTGTTGGTCTTAATTTTTTCTTCAAATTTATTAATTATAAATGCCGTCACTTCATTTTTCTTCCTTTCTTTCTTTTTTTTTTTTTTGAAACAGAGTCTTGCTCTGTCACCCACGCTGGAGTGCAGTGGTGTGATCTTGGCTCACGGCAACCTCCACCTCCTGGGTTTAAGCGATTCTCGTGCTTCAGCCTGAGTAGTTGGGATTACAGGCATGCACCATCACACTTGGCTACTTTTTGTATTTTTAGTAGAGATGGGGTTTCACCATGTTGGCCAAGCTGGTCTTGAACTCCTGACCTCAAGTGAACGGCTTCCCATAGTGCTGGGATTACAGGTGTGAGCCACCTCATCCGGCCCACTTCACTTTTCTTGAAGGGATGATTACCCTAAGATTCAGGTCCATGGTCTTGAATTGGCATAGGAAGTACCTTTTTGCTGAGATAAAAAGATGCAAGAGGGAGGTTTTGGTTTCCAAAGCAGGCTTGGCGGGTCTCTGAGAGAGTAGATAGAAGAGAAAGAGTTAAATCAAGAAAATTATATGTGATTTTATGGCCCTTTAGTTTTCCAGGGTAATTAGAAAGAAGACAAGAATCAGTGTATTTTGCAAGAAATACATAGGATATTGGCAGTATGATGTTTTAAACCTGTCTCAAAGGTATACACGTAAAAATCATTTTTAAAATTTCAAATAAACCCCTCCTTCTAGTACAGCATTACAATATCTTTTCCTTTCTCTAGACACAATACTACTACCACCTATAATTTTTGTCAGTGGTTTAGATACAACATTTTAGGAGAGATAGGGTCGCAAATTTCACTCTTCGTATTGCTGTGGGGCCCCCCTCCTCATGCTTATGGGATTCTGCAATCTTCCACTTATCAACAGTGGTGGCCCCCAGGGAGTTGAAAAACACACAAAAAAGTCAAAGTTACAAAAATTGTGGTTTATGGGAAAAAGTTACCATGTCTAAAACACATATACAAATCAAATAGCCACATGTATACATTCATTTGGAGATAATTCCAAAAGTTTAAACTTGAGGCCTCTTATACATGTGAGGCTCAGAGATGGAGCCTCTTACAGCATTTCCCTCACAATAGATTATTTCCTAAGGCATTGAAGGATCAGGATTTTACTCTACACATTGGCATTTGGATCTTTTACCTGTGTTCAGATGCATACTAAGATGAGATATTATACATGTCACCTAACAAAAAGGAGAAAACTGTTCTAGGATGATAGATGTGAAGGTGGCCACGCTTGAGCCATAGGCCAATGCAAACTGACTGTATAGGTAAAATAATTGTCATCTTGGGATAGCCCTGATTCCAGAGGTCTATGTTTAAGTCAGAATCCAATAATCTATCAGTCAGATTGAAACCATCTAAATGATTTGACATAACTATCAGTAGTGTTTTGTATCTTTTATATTTGTGTTTTCCAAAACATTTCACAATTTATTAGACAGATTATCATGGTTTTTATTAGATTTTTAGATATCAAGGAGAAAAGAAGAAGTTAAAATACTTGAGAAAGGTATAATTTTGGACTGTGTCAAAATCTGGCATGTCTCTCTTTTTTTTTTGCTTGACCTGAAACAATTTTCAGGACACCAAGGGACAGAGAACAAGTAAAGATTGTTCTACTGTCTTTTTCATGTCCAATAAAACATTAAACAGTATTTAGATATCATCTGCACTACTTCTCAACCCTCTGTAGTAAGCTTTCTCTAGCTAATAACTGAGAAATTTTAGAATATCCAATATGAAGGGGCAGATAGATGTGAATTGGCCTGCAACCCATTATCATGCTTGACTGAACAATGCTTCAAAGGGGATCTGGGGAGTGTTGTATTTTTTCCAAAACTTTCTTGGTAGCTGAAATGCATAGCCATTATCTCTGTGGTGGGCAGTATTAATTTTCCTTGTCTTTGTTTCTTCCCTCTTTCCTTTAGTTATGGATTCTCCCCAGCCAAGTTTGCAGTGGAGCTAAATACTATTTCTCAAGCTCTCCTTTATTTACATGTGTCCATGTGACCATGTGTGGCCAATAGGATGTGAGTGTGAATGGAACTTCCACATCATATTCTTAAAGAAGGCACTTTTCTTCTACTTCTCTTTCTCCATTTCCATGGGCTGAAACACAGAGAGGGATGGTGGGGAGCCAGCCATGTCCATGCAGGTGAGGGAAATAACCTACAAGAACCTATAACAACAATAAATGGAATGAACAAAAAGAAAGAATGAACCTGAACCTGAAAATAAAAGAACCTGAGTCACGAATGGCTTTGAAAGCAGAAGTCCCATCTTAGATAGATAAATAGAAAGATTGATAATGATGACAATATTGTATCTTGGATCATCTACCAATCTCTGGATTATTCTAAGAAAGAAACATTCCTACTTGTTTTTGTGTTACTATATTTTTGGATCTCTGTTGCTGCAGTTTAGCAGTCACAAAACTAACATAAATATAATTGCAATTTCTTTTCCTCATCCGAGACCCAAGGGAACAGATTTCTTCCCATACACCTTTCTTACTCTAATAGAAACATTAAAATGGTGAGCGAGTATAATTGTGGACATGAAATCTAATGAAATTTTGTAGTATTGTGTGTTCCCATATCTTCCTTTACTTTTTTTTGCAATATGTATAGATATACTCCTTTTGGGAAAATATATTCAGAGTAAGAGAGTGAATCCACAAACAGACAATGGCCAGGCCATTTATAAAAATAGAGCTCTTACCCACAACCTGTAGCATCTGCCCAAGAAACCAACTCCCTTCTCTACAATAAAGTCCTGGAAGCCAGCCTGCAATGAACTAGCCTTGTAGGAAGCCAGATTGCTATCTCTAGTAACAATTCAGGAACCTAAACAATAACTTCTGTAATAATTGGCCTAAATTGGCCAGGACCTGATAATTAACTGACAGCTTTTAGAATTTGTGTCCCTACTTTCAATTTAGGACCAATCAGAGAAACCCAAGTATTCAACCCTGGCCAATCATATAGGATGCCTGCTTCTACTTAGCCTACCTTCAGCTTCCCCACGCCAGCAGCCTTGGCATACCTAAGGTTTTTGATTTCTTCCACTATAAAGCTTTCTTGCTCCTCTGCTTGCTTGCCTTTGAGTCTTTGCCAAAACAAAAGTGATGGTTTTTGATTCCCTTGCTATAGCAAACCCTGAATAAATAACCTTTTCTTGTTCTCACTGAGTTGGTCTTTATTACCACAAAAGACTTGCTTACTGAACCATGCTTTAAAAACAATTTTTACAATTAATCCCATTTCTTTCCCAAGAGAACACTTTGTAGGCCAAACTTACAAAAACTCCCTGAAGAGAAATTCCAAGGGGTTTCTAAGTGTTCTTAAAATGACTTCTGGAACTGTGGGATTCTTCTGAGCCCCAATCTGATTACAGCTTCAGCTTCCATGTCTTGAATCAGCAATGATGAGGGTGACCTCTCTGAAATTATAATGGGGACCGTTTGGTTTACTGGTCATGTCCCCAGTGATGCTGACCAGGTCAGCTTTCACTAAAAAATAACTTTAGTTTCACTAAAGCTGTGTCTCCCGACTCATAGACTATGTGTACATAGCACCAAGTCAAATGACAATTTGTCACGGGTATGGTTAATCTGATTAATATAGGTGGACAATGGTATAATTCAAAATTGGTATAATTCAAAATAGACTTTGGCAGTCTGATTTTTTGAATTTGGCTCTTTATCTAACTAGTGACAGATCTCTAGACTTGATACTGTTTGCTAGATTTGGTAGTATTAACAGATGACATTTTATTATACTTTGTGTTCCTCTTTCTTTTAAAGAAATTATGATGCTATTGTAAATACCACCATAATCATCATCGTCACCATCATCATTCATCACTTACTGATTGATATGCAGATCCAAGGATAGAAACTAATGTTGCTACTACAATGAGGGTAGATGTTTTAATTACAGCTAGATTGAGGTTGAAGAAAATATGAATTTATATAGTAAGACCTATCTTGCAGGTTCCATTAAATTCATTATTTTTTTCTAGATTTTAGTAGAAAATTATGCACTTAATTGTCCTAAAGTCATTGAGACTAATTTTATAATAGGATTTATTTTCAGCAAAATAAAGAAAATATTTAAGTGAGAGGCCTAGAATTTTTAGTGTAGAAATAATGGCTCAAATTGATTTACTTAATTAATGAATCAAATTAAACAAAAATTATGCAGAAATGGGAAGCATATGAGAACTTTATACTTTCAATTGTTCAATTTTGCTGTGAATCTAAAACTGCTCTTAGAAATGTTTATTAATTTAAAAAATATGCGAAAATGGAGGCACTCACAGCATCTTTACACAGGAGGGTAGAGTCAAGAGTGGATGTAATTGTGGAAGGAAATAACTCATTTGTGTTTCTTGAGGCCAAGGGAAGTGATGATTATAACCTAGGTTGAGATCGTGTCTCTAAGATTCATTTTATTGCATCCCAGGAAATATCACAGGGAATTCTAAAGAATTATTTACAATGAAAAAGACATGACTAAACCGAATTTAAGTAAACTGTGGCAAGTTGGAATCACTGCTGAAGTTTTTTCTTCTCTCCGGATTATGAAGTCCCTGAATGGTCTTCATTGTACTGCTATAAAATGTCATTTCGGGCTGGCTATATGATCTCTATTCTAGACATGCAGCTCCCGGCCACCCACCTCTCTGTGTATGGCCCTCTCCTTTCCTTCTCCCCACCAGTGGTCAGCATTTATAGAAACGCTCATTCTGGCTTGCTTTGCTGATATTGAAGCTGTTTTACTTACCACTGAACAAAAAGGCTGATATTATCAACTAGCTTAAAGTCCCCGACCTCCTTTCTCTTGGGAACCACTTACATTCAATAGAGCATATAAACAGCCTCTGCAGATTCCCTGCTTCTCTTCATCGTGTATCATAGTCTCTCAAATGGTTTCCCTCTTCAAATGGAAACTGCTGGGGTTTGGGGAAAAACACTAGGAGATTTTTAGAGAAAATGAGATTAGAATTAAAAATAGGATAGAATCTCTAAAATGCACAAATATTTACAAGTGTTTTTATATTTCACAGATTAAATATTTACCTTATACCCATTGTGTGTCATTTATTATCTTACACTTAAAATATCTGCCTCTACATCCTTCTCCCACCATCACTTATGTAACAAATGCTTCATCTGCACAGAACCTGAATTTTTCACCTAATTTATTACAGCAAAAATTAACTATTTATGATTAACTGGGGTTAATATTCATCCTCTTTTAAAATAAATTTGGATAACCCTGGTGTTAAGAGAAGATATCAGTTGTTTCAATCCTGCCAACTACTATTAAAAGCCCATTACATATATGAACTCGCTTAATCCTTGCAACAAGTACATGAGATTAATGCTGCAATTATCATCCCCATTTTACAGATATGAAATCTGAGGCCCACAGATGTTTGGGATCTTGCCTAAGTTCAGCTGGTAAGTTATAGAACTGAATTTAAGCTTAGAGGACTTGCTTTCAATCGCCATGCTACACAGCTTTTCTCAGTCTTTCCTCCAGCAGGCTAAACTAAAGCCTTCAGTACTAATTAGTGGGGTAGTTTGGAAGATAAAGCCTCAGAAGGGAGGAAGTGTGAGAATTAAAGTTTGGATCAGGTGTATAGTAAAGATTAGAAACAGCAGATGGGCACCATGAAGGCTCAAGAAAAGGAGTGCCACATGGAAGAAAAAAAGGGGCCGGAGAGGAAGTAGATAAAAAACTGTTTTAAAAGTTGCCTAAAATTTGTATTCATGATGTATAGGATAGCCCTTCCTCCTGCGGTAGCTCATTTCTTTGCCATGTCTTCCTCTTTTGCTATTCCTGCACCTCATGTTTCCCTTTTCCTAAGGACCCAGAAGGATGCTCATCAGCCTGTTGTGTCTTGCTCTAGGCTACCTGCAGCCTAAACACAAAATTCTCCATGTTGTCCAGTCTAGCTCACCAAGGTACAAAATTTCAGCTTGCATTCAATAGTTCTTTTGCCAGCCATTTTTGTCTATGTATAAAAGTGTCTCAGGGACCTCATGTGTGGTGGTTAATACTGAGTGTCAACTTGATTGAATTGAAGGATACAAAGTATTGATCCTGGGTGTGTCTGTGAAGGTGTTGCCAAAAGAGACTAACATTTGAGTTAGTGGGTTGGGGAAGGCAGATCCATCCTTAATCTGGTGGGCACAATCTAATCAGCTCCCAGCGAATATAAAGCAGGCAGAAAAACGTGAAAAGGAGAGACAGGCCTTGCCTCCCAGCCTGCATCTTTCTCCTGTGCTACATGTTTCCTGCCCTTGAACATCTGACCCCAAGTTCTCCAGTTTTGGGATGTGGACTGGGTCTCCTTGCTCCTCAGCTTTCAGACAGCCTATTGTAGGACCTTGTGATTGTGTAATATAATACTTAATAAACTCCTATATATATCCTATATTATCTTATGCTATATATCTATATATATATACCTAGCTAGGTAGCTAGGTATATATATATAGATAGCTAGAGAGAGATATATATATCTAGATAGCTAGAGATATAGATATCGATATCTATATATCTACATAGCTAGATATATCGATATATATAATATATAGCCTAAGATAATAATATATTATATAGTGACAATATATTATATATCTATATAATAATATATTACATATAATATTTAATTATATATTATATACTTATAATTACATATAATTAATTATATAATTTTATATAATTAAATATTATATAATATATAATTAAATATTACGTTATAAATAATTAAATATTACATATTATATAATTATTTATAATAGTAAATAATTATAATTATTATAATATATAATCTTTATAATTATATAATTATTTATATAATATAATCATATAATTACTTAGGTAATATAATTATATAATTACTTATTTATATAATTATATAATAATATAGGATATATATAGGACATATATATATGTATATCCTATTAGTTCTGTCCCTCTAAGAGAACCCTGACTGAAACATGGAAGATGAGGTGACTGGTTGAGGACAGTATTGGAGTTTCTTGGGTCCTCTAGCCAAATTTTAAAAATAATGTCCATTATAACAATTGAGGAGCTTTGCACTTAAACAAACCTGGGTTCAACTTTGGATTTTGCCACTTATTGTGTGATCTTGGACTTGATTTCTCTGAAGGTTAAGTAGATGAAGAAACACCCTACTGAAGAAAGTTATTCAGATCCTGTAGAGAGAAAACTCTTCATCTTGTATCCCTCTTTTGTCTTTGCATTCTCTTCTCTTTTTCCTTTAATCTTTCTGTGCATCATGTATCCTTGTTTCCCAGGATCCAGATCCAGAAGCATGCTCTTTAGCTTGCGCCTTCATCTGTAAAATAACCTCATGGAATTATTGTGGCTAAATCATGCAGTAGATATGCCTAGCAGCTAGTAAGTGCTCAAGAAATGGCAGCTTCTATCATGACTATATATAAAATCAATGTAACATTTATATAAAAATAACAATGTATATAGCTATAATAATGATATATATTAATCATCACAAAAATCAAACTAAACAAATATAAATATAATCTGTAAATACAAGATACTGTAACTTACAATAATCACTTTCTGTAAATCTTTGTTGTTTCTATTATTGGCTTGAAAAAGAGTTTCATATATAAATCATTTTTAAGCCTTAAAAATCCTCTGTTGTTTTAACTTCAGAAGGAAGAGAGCAGGGACTTGAAGACACAGATCAGGTGAGTATTTTTGAGGGGAAGGGGAGGGGCTCTGCTCTGGTGACCCCTGTGCCACCACGGGGCAGCAACAGGTGCTCAGATAAGTGCAGAAGCCAACTGGGTTCAGAAAGGAAAGGTGATTATTGTGCCTACTGCACAAATGGATTAAAGATTGATCCTCGTTTCATACTATTATTGCCTGAGGATTTCACAGCTGTGACCCTCTGTGAGCGATGGCTGGGATTTAGAGATTAACAAACTATTGCCTCATTCCAATCATTAATTTACAATTATGTATAAATTGTGGTGTGGAAAAACTTTCTTGAACAAAACTCCTATTCTGCTTTTTATTTATCACATCTCTTCCTTAAAATAACAACATTGTCAGGTGTAAAGCAGTAAATATTTTTAATTACTTGGTCCCGAGGCAGGATAAATATCTTTCTGAAAACACACAAGTAAAGCCACAAACATTCTTCTGACTCAGGAAAAGCCAAGTGTGATAGGCAGTGCTTGTGTTGTCGAAAGACTAAGAGTAGCAATGACAAATGACCTTCAGAAATATTCTTTCTTGCTGTTAATAGGATATGGTCATTTGTGCTTTTTACATGTGGAAAATGGTTCTTGGAGGATTGATTTCCCGTCTGGCCCAGTTCCAAGCCAACAGAGGCTGCCATTGCACCTAAGTATTCCTCACTTCTGGTCTCTGCCCTGCTAACTTTAATTTGTTACTGTGCAATTGATGGTTCCCTGTAATTTACCCAAGGTCTGATAGCGTTTTCTAGTTGATCAAATGCTTGATAACTTGGAAGGATTTTTTGTTATAGCCAGGTGGCAGGCAGGATATTTCAACCTCCCCCGGTGGCAGCGAGGTGTTAAATGGCCTTATCATGGATGAATGGAAGTAGGTATTGCATGGATTTTGTGTTTCCTAAGAAAAGGCGACAGTGTTGCTAATTAGGCAGTATATTGGCAGTGCTTCTTGGAAGGAGGTGGATTATACGTATTAAGGTTATCAACACTGTGATTTTTAATCAGATATTAGGGCATAATAGGAGAGCAAACTTTAACGTCAAGTTTACAGCAACTCAGTGTTTATAAGCTGCTATTATTAGTGAAGGTTATTCACTTGTCCTTGATGCATGGGAAAGATAAAACCAGTTATTAGTTAGTTACTCCAGTAATAGTGACTCTTAGAGCTTGTCAACATGAACAGAAGTAGCACCATTCCTATGTTCCTGGGAGAGAAACTGCTAAACAAACATCTAACATTGCACTGTAAAGTCTAATGTCAGTTCTATTTACATCTAAGCCATTTAAATTGCAATATGCACATTTTGAATCTTTAAAAATCTATTTCTGATGAAAACATACTATTCTTCATTAACCACCATGAAAATAAGCAAATATATTTATATATGGCCATATTTAAAAGGCATGGGATGGCAGGTCTAATGCATACAGTAATTTAACATGTTAGGGGCTTGGTGGTTCCAGACATTAGGGTAGTTCATTGTGCTGGATAAAAACAACTTCCTAGTAAAACAACTTTATGTTCTAATAAGTCAACTTTCTACTAAAACAACTTTTGCCAAGTCCTTCCCATTCCTTGGCGTGTCACATCAGTATCAGAACTGCAGTTGATATAAACTTTGCGAAGAAGAAAAAATTTCACTCAATTCTTCAAGGATTCAGGTGATGACTGAAAACAAGATAGAGGACATAAAAAAGAATTTGGGCTTCAATCGGCGAGAATTTTAAGTAATTCTGGGGTAAAATGTCTGTTTTAACTAGCTTAGGAAAGCTGAATTTATATAGACTACATAGAGAAAAAGCAGCTTTTTGACTCTCTCCAATGAGTGACTATATTTATTTCTATTTTAGGGTTGTTAGTAATATATTAACAGATTTAAACAGAGATGATGGTAAAGAATGCAATAAGACTTGTATATATGGGAAAAATTTAATCACATTTTCTCCACCCTCTCCAAAACATAGATTAACTGGAATTTGAAACATGAGATTAGGAAGAAACTATTTGGCACACTCCAAGTTTAGATGTGAAAATTTCTCTTGTATTTATTATTAAAGAAGAACTGGCAAACCAAGCATTTCATTGCAACCTCATGTGCAAAAATTCCATACATTACATTTTCTCCACTAGCTCTTTACCTTACAAAAGTTGTTGAAATTTCTTAAACCCCAGTTTCCTTACCTGTAAAATGAGGGTGTTTGACTTCTGATGTCTATTGTCTTTTTTACGTGCCCTCCACAAATGTTTTTCTTCATTTCTATCTCTTAGGGCATTTATTCATTTTTTAAAAGAAAATAATTCAGAGCTATTTTTTGGTTAATTTAGAGAACCGAAGGATGAGGAGAATATAAATTCAATTTATGCAGAGACATGTTACTGACATCTTCGTAACAAATAAATCAAAGCCTAACAGTTTATGAGATATGCTATGTTTCCTGTTCTGCTATATGGTATACAATTATGGACTGCTCTAGGAAGACAAAAGAGAAGAATTAGATTCAAGCTAAGAGCATTTTATTTCTCGGGAACACTATGGAAAAGGAAAAACTAAAAGGGAGACTAAAATAGTTTGAGAAAATTTCTAAAGAATATTGCAAGATATCTTGAATTTTTAAATTGTTTACTAAAAATTGGATCCCGAACAAAAATTAAATTTTGGAAAATAACCCTGAAAGACAGATTCTGCATTTACACAAAAGCCAATTCAAAAATTGTTATAGAAATGCATAAATTGTAAAGAGGTTTCAGATCAGGGAACGTTTGCCACAGTCTTCTCTATAGCCACCACAATTTACATCCTACATGCAGAATATACTCACCTCATACACAAATATACACAATATAGGGGAAAACTGGAACCTGGACAATATGGTTTAGGGGGCACCTATACTATGAAAATGCAAGCGCCAATATAAAAGAAAGAATGAAAACGTAGAGCTGATAATTTAATTATGCATAGGTATATGGTGTACCAGCTAATTCATTGTATATCAGTTCTGATTATTCAATTTATTTGCCAGGCCAACTATTAAATATTTTGAATGTAATTCCTATGAGCAAGTGTGTTTATGAAAGTATTGTTTGTAGTGGTGAACTCCTTTCCCACTACTATCTGTTACACACACACATACACACCCCACATACACATACACAGGAAACTGCAAAAAAAGTAAAAAAATCTATCAATAACCAGGTAGTTGAATACTTCTGTTTTACCCATGTTATGGAATATTAGATCACCATTGAAAACAGTGAATTAGATCTATATTTGCTATCTTTGATGGATATCCAGGATACATAGTTAAGGGACAAAAGCAAGTTAGAGATCAAGTATGAACTATGTTATATAAAAAATTAAAAAATGTATTGTGTTGTTTGAGCATGGAGAATTTTGTGATGAAGTACACCACGCTATTAACATGGCTAATCTCAGGAGGTGAGATTGGAAGGAGAATAAAGAAAAGATTATTATCTTTATATATTTTTGCATTGTTTTACTTGTTTCAGCAAATTTAGGTAACTTTTGTAAAAAAAAAAATTGAATGAAGTGAATTTTGAAGGTAAAAAGTAATATGTTCAATTTGATTGTTGCCTGGTGGGAATAAGGGAGAATAAGAAAGAGATTATTTTTTCTTTAAATGTCTTTGTATTTTTTTCATGCTTTAAAATAAGCATTGATAATTTTATTATTAAAAGTTTTCTTATGCAAATAAATATAAAAGTTTAAGATGCTGTTTTCTTGTTGAAAATAATTAACCTGTATTAAACCATAGAATAATGAATTCTTAATTCACTTATTACGTTAAAATTTCTAGTAAAAAGTTGCTTCTTATAGAAAGAAGTCACAGCATAAGATTATTAAAGAGAAATGAAAAGGAAGAGAAAGATGAGAAAAGTATTTCTATAACTAAGCAAAATAGTAAACAACATCCAAGAAGAGATCCCTAGTATTTGGCATAAATAGTAAATAGAGTCTCAGGATTTTTTTTTCTTTCTGAAAGACTCTTAAAACAGCTTGAAACTAAGAGATTTTCTTGTCCAGAGCAAGTGTATAGCAGGTCAGACATTCAGTTCAAATCAGTTGGTATAGAGCTATTCATGTGGTGGGCTTTGAGACTTCTATGAAGAAGGTGGCAAAAATTAGTCATGTTGCACGGTATGCTGATACACTGTAATATCCAGTGTGTCGGGACAAAAAAATCGAGTAAAAAATACATATACCAAAGAGTATGAGTTTAGAGGATGCAATAAATACTCTGAGCTAGGGTTAATTTATCTAACCACACAATCCCAAAACCTCAGTGACTTAACACCATTAAAGACCTATTTTGTGGCCTGGCGCAGTGTCTCATGACTGTAATCCCAGCACTTTGGGAGGCCGAGGTGGGCGGATCACGAGGTCGGGAGATAGAGACCATCCTGGCTAACAGAGTGAAACCCCGTCTCTACTAAAAAAATACAAAAAATTAGCCGGGCATGGTGGCATGCGCCTGTAGTGCCAGCTACTCGGGAGGCTGAGGCGGGAGAATTGCTTGAACCCGGGAGGCGGAGGTTGCAGTGAGCCGAGATTGTGCCACTGCACTCCAGCCTGCGCAACAGGGCGAGACTCTGTCTCAAAAAAAAAAAAAAAAAAAAAAGACTTATTTTGTGCTCATTCACAGTTCAGTGTGGATCACTGGAAGGAGTCTATTTTCACAGGTCACCTCCGTCTCATGGTACTGCCATCTTCAATATCTCAGATCAGTATAGAATGGGAAAAGTGAGAGTGGAGCTTTGACTGTGGAATATTTTTATGGGTCAGATTTGGAAGCAGCATAGATCACTTTTATTCACAATCAATTTTCCCAGAACTTAGTTACATGGTGCCAACCTACCAGCAAAGAGGCCAAAGAATGCTACTTAGCTGTGTGCCCAAGAAGAAGAGGAAAGAAGGGGTATTGGTGAGCAGTGGTAAGCTCTGCCACAGAAAGCCTGTTAAGGGACGACTCCCTGACTCACCACACATATGACCAGCATCTTCAGAGATGGTATGTGTGCAAATTTAATCCTCCAGAGGAAATAAATTAACTACATGTTCATTTAAAAATGGACCCCTTCCTTACACCTTATTCAAAAATTAACTCAAGATGGATTAAAGACTTAAATGTAAAACCTAAAACCATAAAAACCCTAGAAGAAAACCTAGGCAATACCATTCAGGACATAGGCATGGGCAAAGACTTCATGTCTAAAACACCAAAAGCAATGGCAACAAAAGCCAAAATTGACAACTGGGATATAATTAAACTAAAGAGCTTCTGCACAGCAAAAGAAACTATCATCAGAGTGAACAGGCAACCTACAGAATGGGAGAAAATTTTTGCAATCTGTCCATCTGACAAAGGGCTAATATCCAGAATCTACAAAGAACTTAAACAAATTTACAAGAAAAAAAAACCCATCAAAAAGTGGGTGAAGGATATGAACAGACACTTCTCAAAAGAAAATATTTATGCAGCAAACAAACATGAAAAAAAGCTCATCACCACTGGTCATTAGAGAAATGCAAATCAAAACCACAATGAGATACTATCTTACACCAGTTAGAATGGCGATCATTAAAAAGTCAGGAAACAACAGATGCTGGAGAAGATGTGGAGAAACAGGAACACTTTTACACTATTGGTGGGAGTGTAAATTAGTTCAACCATTGTGAAAGACAGTGTGGCGATTCCTCAAGGATCTGGAACCAGAAATACCATTTGACCCAGAAATCCCATTACTGGGTATATACCCAAAGGATTATACATCATTTTACTATAAAGACATGTGCACATGTATGTTTATTGTGGCACTATCACAATAGCAAAGACTTGGAACCAACCCAAATACCCATCAATGATAGAGTGGATAAAGAAAATGTGGCACATATACACCATGGAATACTATGCAGCCATAAAAAGGATGAGCTTATGTCCTTTGCAGGGATATGGATGAAGCTGGAAACCATCATTCTCAGCAAACTAACACAAGAACAGAAAACCAAACACCGCATGTTCTCACTCATAAGTGGGTGTTGAACAATGGGAACACATGGACATGGGGAGGGTAACATCATACACCAGGGCCTGTTGGGGAGTGGAGGGCTAGGGGAGGGATAACATTAGGAGAAATACCTAATATAGATGATGGGTTGATGGATGCAGCAAACCACTTTGGCACGTGTATACCTGTGTAACAAACCTGCATTCTGCACATGTATCCCAGAACATGAAGTATAATAAATTAAAAAAAATGCTTAATATGTAGAGAGGGAAGAGATATGCTAGGACTGGAAAGTTGGGAATCTTGTAAATGAAAAAAGTGAATTCCAGTTTATTATAGACCTCTGAATGCAGCTTACATGGCAGCCTTATAAAACCACTTGTAGTTCCACAAAATCAGTTTTTCTTATCTGCTGTGTCATCTGATTGCCTTCCTTCTGCTTACCTTTTCAAGACTCAACTCATGGATTATCTTTCTCCTTTAGAGATTTTACTAATTCAGTCTGGGCTGGGTGATACTTCTCTGTGCTCTCATTACACACTAGGCATTACTCTCCCTCTTTCATCGCACACTGCACTGTATTATAACTGTTTCATCCATTACAATCATTTATTTTTTTCAAGTATTTTTGATCCACATTTGGTTGAATCCACAGATGTGCAACCCACAGATACAGAGGGCTGACTCCTATCTATCTATCTATCTATCTATCTATCTATCTATCTATCTATCTATCTATCATCTGTCTGTCAATCTATCATCATCATCATCATCTATCTATATTTCACATATTTAAAATTCAGTAATTAATATAAAATAGTTTTATGCTTCTTGGTGATTAGATGTCTAGGAACCAAATGTTCTAAGCTTAAAAATAAATATGCTTTTTTGATGACTTTGTGCACATTTGTGGTGTGTATCCATGGGAAGGAAGATGGGTGGAGATGAAGTAGCAGGAAGGTAGAAAACTGGGAAAGGGAGGGAGAAACAAAAAGAAGCATATGTGCTTGTTTATGTGCTTTTGGGTGCAAAAATATTTTTATTTCAACTCTGATACTTTTTCTCATATGATATGCTAGGTAAACATATTTTGGGAAACTTGCCGAAAGTGTATTCTCTTTGGTATTATGAAAATACACTATTATTTTCCGCCTGTAAAATTATATCTGAATTGAGACTTAGCTACATCTGATTTTGATTAGTCTGTTGTACAAATAGAATCAGATGGCTTTACTTGGGAATGACTCATTAGTCCTTCATCCTCCTCTGTTAATGTTCTCCAAATTTAATAGCAGCATTACATAATCTATCATATGGGTAATACTACCAGACAGTTTTAGAAGAGGACACTTGATGTACTCTGGATACACAGACAAGTATATTTTGCAATTTGAGTGCCAAAGGGGTATTCTAATTATCTTGGGTGACATTGTAACTCATTATAGTTCTTTACAAGGACAGAGAAAAGAATCAATACAAAGAGCCTGTCTAAAGTGTCTTCACACTCCAAAGTGTACCAGTTATAGAAGAAGCCAGCAACTTCAAATGAAGTATCCTATATCTCTGAACTCCATTAGTACTTATTAACTATTGTACTCATTTGTTATTTTTAACCTTCTGTCCTGGATTGTTGTTTCACTCTCCAAGCACAAGATAAACTTCCCCAGTGCATCTGTAAGCTTCTTATAGACAAAGACAATTATTATTATCTTATTTTTAGAATTAAGATTATTGGAAATTAACACTGATCATTCAAATTTCAAGTTATTTTGGAAACTTTACATTCAAAAACTTTTTATGTCTTCTTACATATTTCCCTACAACCAACAGAAGCATTCAAAGTTAAGTTTTGAAAGTTGGAGTCATTTATTAAAAAACAAAAAAATGCACATTAACTAGTCTCAATAATTTAAAGCTTCACAATTAATTTTATATTTGAGGATTTCTTTGTATCTCTAGCACTTTCCAAATTTAAACTAAGTGCTCAGAGTTTTATGTACAATTATCTTGGATATGACTTTACCTAAGCTTATGTTTCTCACCGACTGGGATACTAATATCCCCTGGGAAAACTTGAATTTGTAGCAGGGATACTTAAATGCAATAAAATAAATATGATAAATAATTCTTCTAAAAAGTGCCAATTAACTCAAGAGAAATAAATCTTAGGTTCACACAAAAACCCATACGGAAATATTTACAGTGACTTTATTTATAATCACCAAAGACTGTGAACAACTCAACTGATTAATGGATATTCAACTTTGGTACATCCGCAAAATGGAACACTGCTCAGTGAAAAAAGGAAAAAAATGATTGATTCATGCAACAATATGGAAGAATCTCAAATGTCTTATGTTAGTGAAATAAGCCAAGCTCAAAAGGCTTAATAGTGTGTAAGCCCAATTATATGACATTGTGGAAAAAGACAAATTACAAGTACAGAGAACAGATCAGTTGTTGCCAGGAGCTGGGTGGAAGGGGTTGACTATAAAAAGAGGCATTTTTGGGGTGATGGATTGTTATATATATTGATTGTGATGTGGTTACATGACACTATACATTTGTCAATACTCATAGAATGTACACCAAAAAGAGTAAATTTTACTATATTAAGTTAAAAAAATTAAATGACAAGAAGCCTATGATGGCAAGATGTTATAAAATTTGTGCTTTCGGTATAGTAATTTGTTACATTTTCTGAAGTAATTTATCTATGTATTTCCAGATTTCCTTCCTTCCTTTCTCCTTCCTTCCTTCTTCCTTCCTTTCTCTTTCTTTCTTTTTCTTTCTTTCTTTCTCTTTCCTTCCTTCCTTCCTTCCTTCCTCCCTTCCTCCCTCCCTCCCTCCCTCCTTTCTTTCTCTTTCTTCCTTTCCTTTCCTTTCCTTTCCTTTCCTTTCCTTTCCTTTCCTTTCCTTTCCTTTCCCTTTCTCTTTCTTTCTTTCTTTCTTTCTTTCTTTCTTTCTTTCTTTCTTTCTTTCTTTCTTTCTTTCTTCTTTCTTTCTTTCTTTCTTTCTTTCTTTCTTCTTTCCCTTCTTTCTTTCTTTTTATGTCTTACTCTGTTGCCCAGGCTGGAGTGCAGTGGCACGATCTCGGCTCACTGCAACATCTGCCTCCTGGGTTCATGCAATTCTCCTGCTTCAGCCTCCCGAGTAGCTGGGATTACAGGCACATGACATCATGCTTGGCTAGTTTTCATATTTTTAGTAGAGATGGGGTTTTGCCACGTTGGCCAGGCTGGTCTTGAACTTCTGACCTCAGGTGATCCACCGCTTCGGCCTCCCCAAGTGCTGGGATTACAGGCATGAGCCACTGCCCCGGGCCTCCAGATTTTCATTCAATTATTCCATACTGAAAAATGTATCCTAAGAAAATTATAACAATATGAAAAACCTAAATACATAGTGATGTTCATTACCTTTTTAATTGATGAAAATGCTGCCTTATTGCTTTTACTTGCATTTCTGTATTTGCTAGCAAAATTTTATATTTTTCTTATGTTTGTTAGACAGTTTTATGAGAAAGAGGAAGATTAATATCCTCCAGTGGTTGAAGAGTAGCAGATCTTCTGTTCTCTTCTCAATAAACATACAGAGCCATTCATTTCTGTGAAGTAATTACAGATAGCCTGGGATTTAGTAAAATTTTTACTGTTGTTGTAGAAAAATAAACACATTGAAATAAAAAAATACGATTGCTAGTCAGGCTATTTAGTAAGATTTGGGTTTAAGGGTCTTTAGAACATTTTATCGTCAGAAATTTGTCCTCAAATTTTAACTTTTCTAATTCAGTCAGAACTCTCGAATTTCATATGTTTAATATAAGAATATGGGAAATGAAAACCACAAGTTTTGTGCATTCATTTTCCTAGGGAGCTTAAAATTTTGAACTCAACCCAAACTTTTCATTCTTTTGCATTCATTTAATTTTGGCAAAAGGCGCCTTTTCGTTCATGAAGCTTTTAAACTGTCCATTAGATATTGCAAAACAACATTTTGAAGAATGAAAAATAGATGAATGTAAACCACAAAATGCTTTCTTAAAAATGGCCATATATTTAAAAAAAAATAAGGAAAGGGCTACTAAAAATGTGCTAGGATAAGGTGAGAAGGTAAATATTTGTGAGTGTGAAGACCATCTGTAGCAATGACAAAAAATTGAGATACAGTGCCTCCTCATTCATGATTCATTCATTAAATGTTTCTTGAGCATCTACTATGTCTACAATGTTCTATGCACAGTGATTTTTTTTTGTTTTACAAAGTAGGCAACAATCCCTTCCTTCATGGACCTGACATTCTAGCTTACTCAGAAACGGGAACAGGTGGAAGTTAGTTCATCCTCAGGTGTTTTTTTACCTTTTTGCTGAATACATACTATCTTATGTAAAGTTAATGACATGGATAAAACATTGAAATATGTATTCTACCACATTTTTCTAGTCAACCTTTCTCTTACTTCCAGAGAAGACAGTTTTCCTGTCCTTAAACCTTTGCCTTTCTCAAACTTAGATTCTCAGTAGGTGACCTTGCTTCTGATTTTATTGAGAAAATAGAAGCAATCAGAAGAGAATTTTCTTATCCGACCGAATCCGCTGACCTGCATCCTTCAGAGCTCATAGCCACTGCCTCCCTTCCTATTACTGTTTAGGAAGAGCAATGTGCCTATTTTAGGTCAAACCATCCCCTCAGGCACTGCATTCAATCCCCTCTTGCCTACTCACAGTGTTTGCTTCTGTAATTATCCACTATAATTCCTAGATGTTTAGTTCTTTTCCAGTCACATAAAAACATGATATAACATTTATAATCTTAAATAAAACATTATCCCAAGATGCCACATCTTCCTGTAGCGGAGATCCCATGGTTTTCCCTTTCATAGAAGCTCCCTGAAAAAATTGTTTATAGATGCGATCTTCTCTTTACCTCTAGTTCTCTCTGGGAACCACTCCAATTTAGCCTTACTCCCCATCACTGCACACAGACAACTCTTATTCAGATTACCAAAGATGTCCAATATTGACATTGCCAAAGTCAATGTCAATATTCAGTCCTCATTTCAAGAGGTCATGATAGAGTTATTCACTTTCTCCTTGAAAACGTGTCTTTACTTGACTTTGAAGATATCCCCCATGAAGTCCCCCATTCCACTATTGCTAAGCCTCCTTTGCTGTATTATCTTTCTCTTCCAGACTTTTACATGTTGAAGTACCCAGGACTCAGTCCTCAATCTCTTCTTTTCTCTACCTATACTCATGCTTGCAATTCAAGACTTTAATAACTCCTATCTGCTGATTATACCCAAAATATTTTTCCAGCTCAGGATTTTCTTTGAACTATAGATTACTTCTAATATCCGATTGGATATTGCACAAGCATCTCAAATTTAAAGTGACCAAAAGTGAACTTCTTATTTCTCACCTTCCTCCAATTATACTCCTTCTATAGTGTTCTCCATCATAGTAAATGGCATTTAATCCACTGAGTTGGTAAAGAATCTTAGGGTCATCTCTCACTCCTATCTTTCTTTGGTTCTCCAGTCTCAATTTATTAGCAAATGATGTCTCATATGCATACAAAAATTCGGCCTTCACTGGTATTTTATGACACGCCATGTCATCATTAATACCACTGTCAGTCTCAATGCCAGAATCCAGTTCTGTACCATGGCAGGCCTGAATAATGAAAAGCTTGGGTTTTCCAGTTAGACTTCTACAAGAATCCCCTCTGAAAAAACTTGTTATCTTTTTCTGGTCAACAGGTCCATTTGTTCCAAAAACTATTCCTTCTTCACCATGGCTCCGAAGCACACAAACAAAACTGCTCCTTTTGCTGTGATCTTCTTAAGAAACACTGTGCATCAATTCCACAATTTCTTGACATGTAAGATCATTTTTATTCCTGACTTCATATTTCAAGTTTGTGAGTGTTTCCCTGAGGTTTGCCACATCGACATCTGTATCAGACCAAGATGCCATTCCAGTGCTTTTATGATTCCACTTATTCTTATCATTAATTATTATATAATACATACACTCATTTCAGGACAATCCATTTTGTAACTGTTGTCCAAGGATATTCCAGAGCCCATTGATTTGCTTCTGTGTATGATCTTCGGTTCCAAATTTTTAATGGACTTTGAATCCACTGAGTTTTCAGTGTTCTCTGTGGATATTTTTATTAATGCACATCCTCCTCACACCTTCCACAGCCTCCTCACAGCCAGCAGCTGCCCACTTTGCTCCGCATCTGCATGGCTTCGGCATCCCACAGCCGGGAGAGGTGAGCTCCAGTCCAGAGTGTTATCTTTTACTCTGAGATTAGGTTGTGTCTATTATTTGGTTGTAAAATGTGCTATCTTTTATAAAAAGCTAATGAAGTACAGGGTTGGTTGATTGGCTGGTTTTAAAAACAATATACATGTTTTACATAATGGGAAGTTGGCAATTATATGGGTTTTTGTAAGTGGCAAAAACATAAAATTTACCATCTTAACCATTTTTACGTGTATAGTACAATAGTATTACCTATATGTACATTGTTGTGCAACAGGTCCATAGCACCTTTTCATCTTGCAAAACTGAACTCTGTATCTGTTAACATCTTCCATTATCCCCATGTTTTCTGCCTCTGGCAACCACCATTCCGTTTTCCGTTTCCAAGAGTTGACTACTGTAGATATCTCATATAAATGGAATCATTTATATTTTTATAATTGGCTTATTTCAGTTAGTGTAATGTCCTAAAGGTTTTGTAGCATTTGGCAGGGCTTTCCTTTTTTTAAAGCTGAATAATATTCCACTGTATATCGTGTATATCACATTTTATTTATCCATTCATCTGTCATATATATTTAGGTTGCTTCCAAATCTTGGCTATTGTGAATAATGCCGCAATGAACATGGGTGTGCAAATATCTCTTTGATATTTTCAATTCTTTTGGGAATATTTCCAGAAGTGGGATTGCTGGATCACTTGGTGATTGTATATTTAATATTTTAAGGAATCTCCATAATGTTTTCTATAGTAGCTGAACCATTTTACATTCTCACCAACAGTGTTCCCAAGGGTTCCAAATTCTATACGTCCTCACCAATACTTGTTATTTTCTGTTTTATTTTCTTTCTTTTTTTTGATAGAAGCCATCCTGACAATTGTGAGGTGATATCTTATTGTGGTTTTAATTTATATTTTCCTGATGATTAGTGATGTTTAGCATCTTTCATTTGCTTGACGGGCATTTGTATATCTTCTTTGAAGAAATGTCTATTCAAGTCCTTTGTCCATTTCCTTCCCCTGTCTCCCCCCCACCAAAAAAAAGGGTCTTTCTCTGTTGCCTAGGCTGTAGTACAGTGGCACAATTACAGCTTACTGCAGCCTTGAACTCCTGGGGTCAAGCAATCCTCTTGCTTCAGCCTCTTGAGTAACTGGGACTACAGACACAGATCACTGAACCTGACTAATTTTTTATTTTTTAGAGACAGAGTTTCACTATGTTACCAGGGCTGGTTTCAAACTCCTGGTCTCAAGCAATCCTCCTGCCTCAGCCTCCCTAGTAATTGGAATTACAGGAGTGAGCCACCAGGCCCAGTCTCTTCTCTTAATTAGGTTATTTGTTGAGCAGTTGTTGAGTTGTATATTCTGGTTATTAACCACTTAGATATATGGTTTGCAAAGATTTTCTCTTATTTTGTAAGTTACCTTTATACTCTACTGTTTATTTCCTTTGCCACACACTTTAAATTTTGATGTAGTTCATTTGTTTATTTCTGCTTCTGTTACCGGTGCTTTTGGTGTCATTTCCAAAAAATTATTGCCAAGACTAACGTCATGAAGATTTTTTCCTATGTTTTCTTCTAGGAGTTCTATAGTTTCAGGTCTTATGGCTAGGTCCATTTTGAATTAATTTTTGTATATAGTTTAAAATTAGAATTTAACTAATTTTTTGTCATGTGGATATCTAATTTTCCCAACACTATTTATTGAAGAGACTAGTCTTTCTCCATTGTATAGCCTGGGCATGTTTGTCAAAGATTATTTGACCATATATCAAAGGGCTTATTTTTGGGCTCTGTTCCATTCTACAGGACTATATGTTTGTCTTTCTACCAGTACCTTACTGTTTGGATTACTATAGCTTTGAAATATATTTTAAAATCAGAACTTTTGAGGCCTCTAGCTTTGTTTTTTTTCCCTCAAGATTGTTTTGGCTGTTTAGTCATTTAAATTTTTTTTTTTTAATTTATTTTTTTGAAATGTTTTCAAAATCTAAAATTATGTGAACTATTTATAAGAATATTTTCTTTATGACAAATGATGTTTTACATAGTGTTACTATATGTTCACTTAAATAAAAGAAAATTTCCATTTTTAAGCTATATTCACTATTCTGTGGCATTCAAAAAGCCATATGTTTACAAGGTACATCTTTAACAATTTAAAATAAAAAAATCAAATATATTTCTATGAAATGTATAATTTTTGACAGTACATAACTTATTTGTCTACCCACACTCTCATTGAATAACTATTGAGCACCTACCATGTGCCTGGCAAGATAATCCAGCTCTGAAGATGAAAGACCTGGTTTCTGCCATCATGAAACTTATATCCCAGACAATAAACAAATGAAAAAATTGTGTTTAATATTATTATTTCATCAAATTACTTGCACAAGGGTACTCACCTAGAGGGACTTAGCTCTTACAGTTCTGATGTTTTCTCTACAAATGGCTCACAGAGCTTTGAAAATTGGTCAACTGATGAAAACTATGAAAGCCTGTTTCCATAAGAATAAGACTGCTTCAGCTTTGGATCTCTGGGAATGACACTCATTATTACCTGTCTTACTTGGCAAGTCTGAAGCTCACTTTTCACCATCTGTGAAATGGAAATGAGACAATCTTATAAGATGATGATTAAATGAGATAATGTAGGTAAAGTAAAGATTGGTTAGTGCTCAATAAGTCTTAGCTACTACTGCCATCATCATTAAACATTAATATATTTTTATTAATGCCCAGAGACAAAGAAAGTAGGGTAATTGTCTTAGGTAGCATAATGAGAAGGAAGCTCTGGCAACTTCTCTTTTAAACTTCTTGCTGATTGCTGACTTATAATTTTGTTGCAGGCAAAGTTTAGAATATCTGTTTTGACTTTACAGTTATTGATCAAGTGAACTGCAGTGCACTTTATTTTGGTTATTTGATAATTTAAGGGAGACTATATAAAAATCATAGTCAAGTAATTATAGCTAATCAATACTGTTAACTAGGTAGCTTATTTACTTCTCAGTAGGATGCCTTATGCCTGCATGAAGTCACTACCACTCTGTTACTATGGTTACCTGTGGACTTTGAACAAGAGACTGTCATATATATGAAGGTGTAGTTTGCATCAATGACTAAAATGATCTTTAAAGAAAGAAAAAGAAAAAGATATGTGCTTTGTTTTTCCATTTTGTGGCCCTCACTTCCAGTGTATATATAAAAGAAAAACATTTATTTCCTTATTTATTTAGTATATTTGATAAATATTTAGAGTGTCTGCTATGTTCCAGGCTCTCACTGAAAATTCTAAGCTTTATCTGAAAAATAGGGTATATCTGGTATCTTTACAACCTGGAAGTGACAAGTAACATGCATTTTTTTTAGTAGGTTGGTATAATAACATTTATTAAAATAGTGTTGTGGGTTAACAGAAACAGCACAGAACCAAAGAATTAAAATGTAAGCTATGTAAAATCCCAACTAAAACCCAAAATTGTCTAATGTATCCATTCATTAGCTAACTAAAAGCCCAAAAAAAGACAAGACACCCAATATAATAAAGTACTGCAAAACAATTGGCAATTTTCAGTTATCAAAATTGTGAATTCTGCATTTTGTATCATTTCCTCAAACAAGAACAAAATTCTTTTTGAATGTTATATAACATACATATAAAACAAAATAGAAAAATACATTATAAACTTGTAACAACGGCTGTAAATACATTATCTTACATGTTTCTCATAGGCTGTAGTAGTTGCTTATGATATATATAGCATGAAACTACTAAGATAATAAAGAATGGACAAAAATACATGTCAACTGTACGATAACATACAAGCGACACTCCCATCTACCCACTCCAAAAAAATTGCATAATACTTTTAGAAAAAAGTCTTAAAAACTACATATTTTAATGAGAAATAAATTCAATAATGATAATACTGAGAATCAAGGCATTCAGAGATTTCAAAAGTCATCCTTTTTTTCAGTTGATCCAAAATTTTGTCAACCAAGTTTTCAAAAGTTTGCTCAGAGCCAACATTATCCATAAATGTCACACATTTATTATTTCATACATATCCTTTCTTCCCCAAAAAGACCTTTGATAAACATCTAAAATGTCCAGGTATAACACAGTTGAAATGAAACTGGATCAAATACTGGTATTGTTTTTAAAGACTATCACCTCAAGTGTCATGAATTTATTCAACCAACCAAACAATATAAAAATCAAAATGGCACAGCATATATTGTAAATAAATCAAAACTGTATGTGTAACAGAAAGACAAAACAGTGGCTATTAAACCAAAGCTAGCTGGATACAAAACAATGAATGTCTATTGCATAGTAGATTAAATATTGGACTAAGTCTAAGGAAAAGAAAGTGCCTTATTTTCCTTCATGGTCATTTAGTCAAGTGTCTCATAAAGATCTGCTCCTCCCTCAGAACACAAGTTAATGCATGTTACTCAGTCACCCAGTATGTGAAAGAAGATATGAGGGAGACAAATGAGTCGATGGTTTGAATTACATGATTTTTGCCACATTACCTTGATGCAAATTTGCCAAATCTGATACTGTGAAAAGATTTGATAACTTTTCTAATGCCTGACTGGTAAGTTTTAAAACATCATTCTTTAAAAAAATCATAATTGAATAGTTTTGGTTGTTCCAGTTCTCAATGTTAGCCCAAAGGATTCTGAGATAAAAATTATGTGTGATCTGAACTTTAGTTTACAGACAAAATTAGAGCTTTGTTTTATTTGGAGAAGGGGGATGCATTCATTTTTTTAAATTTTGTTTTTAATTAATTGGAGATAATAGGATACCTAGCAAACGTTTTCATGAAAGTGAATCTTTGTGATTTTCATTCTGGAAAACAATGTTTTAAATCACCCAAATTTAATCAAATGTCTTTTTAAAATTTTTTTTTATTATTGTACTTTAAGTTTTAGGGTACATGTGTACAATGAGCAGGTTTGTCACATAGGTATACATGTGCCATGTTGGTGTGCTGCACCCATTAACTTGTCATTTAGCATTAGGTATATCTCCTAATGCTATCCCTCCCCCCTCCCCACACCCCAGAACAGTCCCCAGAGTGTGATGTTCCCCTTCCTGTGTCCTTGTGTTCTCATTGTTCAATTCCCACCTATGAGTGAGAACATGTGGTGTTTGGTTTCTTGTCCTTGCGATTGTTTGCTGAGAATGATGGTTCCCAGCTTCATCCATGTCCCTACAAAGGAATAAACTCATCATTTTTTATGGCTGCATAGTATTCCATGGTGTATATATGCCACATTTCCTTAATCCAGTCTATCATTGTTGGACATTTGGCTTGGTTCCAAGTCTTTGCTATTGTGAATAGTGCCGCAATAAACATATAGCAGCATGGTTTATAAACCTTTGGGTATATACCCCATAACGGGATGGCTGGGTCAAATGGTATTTCTAGTTCTAGATCCCTGAGGAATCGCCACACTGACTTCCACAATGGTTGAACTAGTTTACAGTCCCACCAACAGTGTAAAAGTGTTCCTATTTCTCCACATCCTTTCCAGCATCTGTTGTTTCCTGACTTTTTAATGATCGCCATTCTAACTGGTGTGAGATGGCATCTCCTTGTGGTTTTGATTTGTATTTCTCTGATGGCCAGTGATGGTGAGCAATTTTTCATGTGTTTTTTGGCTGCATAAATGTCTTCTTTTGAGAAATGTCTGTTCATATCCTTCGCCCGCTTTTTGATGGGGTTGTTTGTTTTTTTCTTGTAAATTTGTTTGAGTTCATTGTAGATTCTGGATATTAGCCCTTTGTCAGATGAGTAGGTCGCAAAAATTTTCTCCCATTTTGTAAGTTGCCTTTTCACTCTGATGGTAGTTTCTTTTGCTGTGCAGAAGCTCTTTAGTTTAATTAGATCCCATTTGTCAATTTTGGCTTTTGTTGCCATTGCTTTTGGTGTTTTAGACATGAAGTCCTTGCCCCATGCCTATGTCCTGAATAGTATTGTCTAGTTTTTCTTCTAGGGTTTTTATGGTTTTAGGTCTAACGTTTAAGTCTTTAATCCATCTTGAATTAATTTTTGTATAAGGTGTAAGGAAGGGATCCAGTTTCAGCTTTCTACATAAAGCCAGCCAGTTTTCCCAGCACCATTTATTAAATAGGGAATCCTTTCCCCATTGCTTGTTTGTGTCAGGTTTGTCAAAGATCAGATGGTTGTAGATATGTGACATTATTTCTGAGGGCTCTGTTCTGTTCCATTGATCAATATCTCTGTTTTGGTACCAGTACCATGCTGTTTTGGTTACTGTAACCTTGTAGTATAGTTTGAAGTCAGGTAGCGTGATGCCTCCAGCTTTGTTCTTTTGGCTTAGGATTGATTTGGCGATGCGGGCTCTTTTTTGGTTCCATATGAACTTTAAAGTAGTTTTTTCCAATTCTGTTAAGAAAGTCATTGGTAGCTTGATGGGGATGGCATTGAATCTATAAATTACCTTGGGCAGTATGGCCATTTTCATGATATTGATTCTTCCTACCCATGAGCATGGAATATTCTTCCATTTGTTTGTATCCTCCTTTATTTCATTGAGCAATGGTTTGTAGTTCTCCTTGAAGAGGTCCTTCATGTCCCTTGTAAGTTGGATTCCTAGGTATTTTATTCTCTTTGAAGCAATTGTGAATAGGAGTTCACTCATGATTTGGCTGTCTGTTTGTCTGTTATTGGTGTATAAGAATGCTTGTGATTTTTGTACATTGATTAATCAAATGTCTTTATATCATACCAGATAACTTACATAGTGCATCTCTTTACTGGTTTCAGTAACCTCTGCCTCCCCTGCCCCTTAACTTTAAAAGAATGTGAAAAACTAGCCTCATAGTGCATATAAATACTCAACCACATTTCAGCTTAAGTTTCTAATTTCTCAAGAAGTTCAGTTAGTTAGTTATGTAGTTGAAGCAATTTGTACACAAAGCCTACATCTAAACACTTGAGTGAATAATCATTAACTGCTCAGTACCAGACATGGCAATGCACAGTATAAACAACTGCTCAGAGACCTACTGCACTCAAGCAATGTGACTCCCATTAGTGTTGGCCAGTTCCTCAGAAGTTGGGGGGATCAATGCCATCTAATCAAGCCAAACAGAAGCAGTGCATTGATTTCCCACAAACAATGTGAAAATTAGGGCAACTGACATTTGTATTGTAGGCAAGGCTGAATGGTCAGGAATGCTTATACATTAATAGAGATACTAGAGTTAGCAAAGTACAGACTGAATGAGATCACAGTAGTCTGGAATTTTGGCTTTAAATCAGTGGTTGAAGGTGACACAGAGAAAGGACGTAATTTGATTGACTGTTTTTGATTCAAGGGCCTTAGAGGGCTGAGGTCCAAGCAGTGTCAGAGGCTTGATGAGGTCGATAAACTGCATGTTTGCTCAGTGTTCAAGTGGTATGGCCCTGAGCAGTGGACTCAGTGACAGTGGAGTCCCCACCAGCTTATCAATTCGTTCTTCTTCCACACCTTCCCAGCGTCACAGTCAGAAGTCAGCAGGAAGCCGAGTCAGTACCTTCTTGATGGCCTCCCCTGCCATCTTGTCTCACTTGGAAACCATTTTCAATTCATTTACTATGCAACAGGCTTTTTAAAAAATGTCATCCCTCATAAAAAACTCTTTAAAAATCCTCAAAATACACTATAGCTCTTAAAAAGTCGGCATGAAACATTTATTATGGAAAAAGTTGGGGCTTTGAAGACAGATAGATCTGGGTTTAAACTCCACTTCTGTTACTTAATAGCTGTGTAAATGACCTCTCTGAACTTCACTTTCCTCATTGGTAAGATGGTGGGTGAGGATGATATCTAATTTATATGGTTGGCTGAAATAATGTAGATAAGACATTGATCTCAGCAGAGATCAATACATGCTTATTTTCTTTCTGTTCTTGGCACTACAAGATAGACTTTTCAAGTCTAGATGTAGAAATGTATTTTTATGCATTCATTTGCATCCATTCTTTCAACAGACAATTGTTGAGTAACCCCAATGGGGCAAAAACTATGGACATTTGGATGGCTACTGATTTGCAATAATGCAAATATGCAAATAATGCAAATCAGTATTTATGTACATTTGCATAAATACTAGAGTCTTTATGCAATGCACAGTATGAACAACTACTCAGAGACCTACTGTACTCAAGCAATGTGACTCCCATTAGTGTTGGCCAGTTCCTCAGAAGTTGGGGGATCAATGCCATCTAATCAAACCAAACAGAAGCAACGCATTGCTTTCCCACAGACAGTGTGAAAATTAGGGCAACTGACATTTGTATTGCAGGCAAGGCTGAATGGTCAGGAATGCTTATACATTCATAGGGATACTAGAGTTAACAAAGCACAGACTGAATGAGATCACAGTGGTCTGGAATGTTGGCTTTAAACCAGTGGTTGAAGGTGACACAGAGAAAGGATGTAATTTGATTGACTCTTTTTGATTCAAGGGCCTTGGCAGGCTGAGGTCCAAGTAGTGTCAGAGGCTTGATGAAATCAATAAACTGCATGTTTGCTCAGTGTTTAAGTGGTATGGCCCTGAGCAGCTGACACAGAGGCTTGAAGCTCTAAGTATTAGGGGCCTATATAATGAGTGTTCCAGCACCCTATGTCCAATGTACTCACAGAGGCTTGAGGATTCTAGGAGGTCAAGGCTTCACAGGGAATCAGAAGAAATATGGAACATTTGGGAACAAGTGGCTGTTGTCAGAGTTTTCCCTCTATGATCCTGGGATTGGCTAGATCCTTGCTTGCCTAGCTCCAATGCTGTCCCAGCAGTGTGGGTTGCCTAGAAATCCTGGTACTCTGAGTAGTAAAGATGACAAGGTCTGGAAAAGGAGGGCTTTCTGATGGTAGCCTGCTGGATAGAATAAAGAGGTCACTTAAATAAGCTCTCCACTGCTGGGACATTTGGTTGCCATTTGCTTTCTTGACTTGAAGAAGGAAAATTGAACCAAATACATTCTTTAATTTGGAGCAAAGCAAGCCCTGAAGGGTTATTTCTCAGAATAAAGGTAGCCTGAAGGCTATTTGTCTTTGGTTTATACTTATTTATCTCATATACAAACCAAATTCCTAGACATAGGAAAAAAATGACTTTTACCCCAAAGCAACTGTTAACTACAGCAAGAAGAGTTACAAAAAGCAAATTTTTAATTCTGGGACTGGTGTGAAATATATCCCTTGGATGTAGTGTCTTTATTCAATGCACAGCATGAACAACTAGACAAAGGCTTTGCATTTCTACCTAGTTGTTAATAGATTTGTGATCTAAATAATTTTGTTTTGAGGAAGAAGCAGAGCAACTGAGATTAACTATAGGATATCAATAACTACCTCCAATTCCCATCCCAAGCCCTAGACTTTTTTTTGCACAAGTCTCTTCTTTCCTCAAGATGTCCGAAACATATTGTTAAATCATGAAGGAATTGCCCTAACTTCTAATATTTAGGCATGACTTTCATATAACCTGTATAATGTCAGAGGGTCATTGTCATTTTTCTGGCTTCAGTCCTTCCCATTCAAAGGAGACTAAAAGCTTTTATATTTGTTCCAAGTAGAGCTGGATTTCCGCAAATCTAATTTCACTGACTCATAAACTGGTCCTTTTTGCTGCCTCATGTTAGCCAAGTTTTTCATTTCCTGCACTAGGTTTCTATGATTATTTTCTGCGTTTTTTTTTTTTTTTTTTTTTTTTTTTGAGACAGAGTCTTACTCTGTCACCCAGGCTGGAGTGCAATGGTGCAATTTCAGCTCACTGCAACCTCTGCCTCCCAGGTTCAAGTGAATCCCCTGCCTCAGCTTTCCAAGTAGCTGGGATTACAGGTGCCCCCCTCCACACCCAGCTAATTTTTGTATTTTTAGTAGTGATGGGGTTTCACCATGGTGGCCAGGCTGGTCTCGAACTCCTGACCTCAGGTGATCCACCCATCTTGGCCTCCCAAAGTGCTGGGATTACAGGCATGAGCCACTGTGCCCAGCCAATATTTTCTGTTTTTAATGATATCCAAAGAGGCAGCTCTAACATAGTGTGCTAAATATAAACCCTGTTCTTTGTTACTGCCAATATCTATTCTATAACAGTCATTTATCTCTTCAGAGGTCATTCCTGTCTTTGCTCACCACTGCACAAGTTGCTGGGATCAGTGTGCTGCCATCTTGTACCAGTGCAGATCTTAGAGTATTTCACTCTTTTAAAATTATAGTTGTATGCCTTAGGGCACAAGTGAGTCCTGTCCTGGGTGGATTAATCTAAGAAGAATCTGCATGCCAGAAATGGTGGTACCTAAATCATCCCTTCGCTCCTACCTTACCCACTTTTCTCTGAATCTAATTAGTGTGACTTGACTCTCACTTTCCTTAGGATGAATTCTTTTCCCAGTTTGCTCTGTGTCCCTGCCAAAATCTCTTGCCAAATTGTAATCCCTAGTGTTGGACGTGGGGCCTGGTGGGAAGTGATTGAATCATGGGAGTGGATTTCCCCTTTGGTGCTGTCCTCATAACAATGAGTGCATTCTTGAGAGATCTAGTTGTTTAAAAGTGTGTAGCACCTTCCACCTCACTCTCTTTCTCCTGTTCCAGCCAATGTAAGACATGCCTGCTTTTCCTTTGCCTTCTGCCATGATTGTAAGTTTTCTGAGGCCTCCCAATCCATGCTTCCTGTACAGCCTGCAGAACCATGAACCAATTAAACCTCTTTCCTTTATAAATTACCCAGTCTCGAGTAGTTCTTTATAGCAGTGTGAGAACGGACTAATACAGCCTCACCTTCTATAAATAGCTCTCCGGTGTTCTGTCCCATTTCAACTAGTTCCTTACTGGAGCACGGGTTATGATACAGAAAATAAGAAAGAAGACCTTGAAAGAAAGAAAACTGGGAATCAAATCAATGTAGACAATATAAAAGCATATTTACTTTGGCCTGGGGGAGGACGGATTGGAGGAGGGAGCTGGCAAAGGACAAGGGTCCTGAAAGCCACCGATGTTAGGCATGATAGAAGGAATATTGAATTATTTCCCCTGCCTCCAACTTATATTTAGTTAGCCTGTACTTAAACTAATAGGATGGAGAAACTGGCTTTAAATGCCTCCTTATCATAGCCAACAAAATACTACTACTTCCTGATTGACCGCCTCCTTCATTATCTCTCTGACTTTGTCTCCTCTCTCTAGCCCCCTCAATAACTCTGCTCTGGGTACACTGATCTGTTTTCTGTTGCTCAGATATACCAAATATGCTATTTTCTCAAGGCCTTTGCACTTGCTTTTTTATTTCCTCCAGGTCTGTGTTCAAATACTGCCTTCTCAAGGAAGTCTTCCCTGACCACACCATCTAAATTAACACCCCCTTACTCTCCAGCTTACTTTACTCAACAGTGGATATCTGTCATGTATGATTTTCCCAAATATTTTGCGTACCCCCTTCTCATTTTAGTAGTTTCCCATATTGCGAATCCAATGTAAACTCCAATTTTTCTAATGTAGAATTAAAAAAAAATCTGGAATTTCCAGCCCCCCTCACCAGAGGAGTGCGGATACCACTGATCAGATGGAAGGCTTTGATTTGAAAGGCAGCTGTGTGACAAGCAGGCTGAACATGGGCACTCCTTTTGCTAATGTAAGTGTCAGCAGGAGCCCCAAGCTTCCGTGTTGGCTGGAGCAAAAGCAGCCTTTGCCTGTGTCAAAGGCAGTATGGTGTAAAGGTCAGTGGTGGCAGCAGCAGCTGCAGCTTCCTTTCAGATCAGTTTTATAGTATAGTTCTGGAGGTTGTTTTTCTGTGAGTTTTCCATCAGCTCTTGGATCCCTTCCTGCTGAGACAGCTACTGGATACAGCCATCTGCATGTAGGACTCTGAGTGGTACAACATGCATTCATGCATTTATGTTTTTCTCATGGAATTCCACATATTATTTATTTGATTGTTTGCTTATTATCTACTAGAATGTGTCCCTAGTATCTAGAACAGTACCCAGTTCATAGCAGGTGCTCAGTAAATATTTGATGAATAGAAAAATGCGCTAAACATGACAGGATTTCTTTTGTCCTCTAGATATTTTAGCTATTGGTATTAGTTATCTCCTGTTGCACAATTACTCTAAATCTTTGTGGCTTAAAGCAGCAAATATTTATTATCTCACATGGTTACTATGGGCCAGGAATCTTGGAGCAGTTGAGCTGGGTAGTTCTGGCTCAGGGTTTCTCATGAGGTTGCCAACAGGATGCATGCAGGGAAGGGCTCCAGTCATTCAAAGGCTTGATGGGGGCTGGAAGGTCTGCTTCTAAGATGGTTCACTCACATAGCTGTTGGCAGGAGACCTTAGTTTCTTGTCATGTGAACCTCTCTATGGGTTACTCAAGTGTCCTCATCACATGGCTGCTGGCTCCTTCTCCTGAGCAAGTGAGAAGAGGCACAGAGACAGAGAGACAGACAAAGAGAGATAGAGGCAGAGAGAGACAGATGGACACATAGAGACACAGAGACAGATAGATACGAAGAAAAATAGAAACAGACACAGAGACAGAAAGAGACACACATAGAGATATAATGACAGAGAGACAGAGACAGAGAGATAGGTAGAGAGACACAGAGAGAGCAAGCAAATATTATAATGTCTTTTCATGGTATTTCCTGGTTTCAGAAGTCTAACACCGCCACGTCCACCACACTCTATTCATTAGAATCACATATTATTGCCCACACTCAGTCAAGGGGAATGAGACTCCATCTTCTGAAGATAAGAATATCAAATAACTTTTTTAACTATTTTAAAACCACTGTACCATTAAAGCATGTAGTAAAAAAAAGCTGTAGGCCTATCTCCCATCTCTTTCTTGGATTTCCATCAAATGTTTCCTCATCCCCCTGTCCGTAGCAATATATCCAGCTAAAATACCACATTTTCTGCCTTCTTGAAGTTTGATGTGGCTGCATAATAAAGTGCTGGGAGGCTGCTCACTCAGCAGGATGTGGACCCCTTTCGCACTTCTGCCCTTTCTTCTCGCTCTTTGCAATGTAAACGTGATAGTGGGCTCTCCAGTAGATATCCTAGCAATATATCTATATCTTAGCAATATATCCAGTAGATATCCTAGCAGGTATCTGACAATATATCTATATCCTAACAATATATCCAGTAGATATCCTAGTAGATATCCATGAGCATTCTAGAGAATGAAATATAGACAGAGAGCGCAAAATTAGAATGGATAATCATTGTGGAGTCACCTAACAAGTTCTGGACCGACTATCTCCTCTCTATCCTATCTTGCTTAAGCCAGAATTCCTTTGGGTTCCCTTTTATTTATAATAAAACTGATTCTGATATATGTATCCTTGGGTGAGTGATTCCAAATGTCTTTTGTTTACTCTCTTTTCTTGGGAAATTGTCTGTTCTACCGTGCAGTAACTCACTGGTGGAGCTTAAACTAGAAGCCATTGGCCTTCAATCCCAGCGTGGGTCTGCTTCTACTTCATCACATAGATTCTGTGGATGCCAAGGAAAGAAGTTCTTTTCTAGCCAGAGTAGAAAAGCCAGGAATTATTGAAATTTTATTTCAGTTCTTTAGATATTAGGGACTTTGTATTATAACAAACTTAAGAGTCTCACGAATGCTTCATTAACTTTGGTTTTTAGTTAAATGAACCTTTCTCAGCAGGAGAGACATTACTTGTTTTATTTTCATTTGCCGGTTCTGTCCACTGAGCTCAACCTATTATTCTTTACTCCACAGTTTGCTGAGATTTTCTGATATCCCTTATACTAAAACCTATCTCTTAGAGTCCTTTCCAGACTCTAGAAAACTCCCTATGATGACAATAGTGTATTGTCAGAACATCTATTTTTCTACACACCAGATACCTCACAGTCATTATTTCTAACTCTTGCAACCATCTGGAACAGTAGCACTATTATCATCTCCATTTTTAGAAGAGGAAATCAAGCCCTGGAGCCTTATTTGGGGTTACACAGTTCAAAAGTGGCTGAACTTGGATCCAAACCAGGCTCAAAATGACCCCAGAGCCAGTGTTCTTTCCACTTCTCTAGTTCTTTACCCTTCACTGAAATCCTGTTGGATACAGTTACAGTAGAAAGAATAAATATGGAATGAAAATTACAATGTAATTGCCAAATTGGCTGACTCCAGCATGTATAGTCTTGGGAATGCATCTGTCTATAATATTTTTTCTTAACAGAATTTTTTGAAAACAGATTGGCAAATCCTCGCTAGCTAGCATGGGCCATCAGCCAGGATGTGGGAGTCACTTCATAAAATGAAATCTTATGTTAAAATAGTGTTTATTGAAATATGTTTTTCCCAGAGGGTTATGTTTTTAGTGAAGACACTCAATGGTAAACATTTAGACCTTACCCTCCTCTCTATTCTCCTTCTCCTCAGGTCCTTTCAGTTGGGCAATAGCATCACAGGAAGCCACAGGGGTGCAAAGTCCAGTGAAGCTAAGAGGGGCACAACTGGGGAGGATGGAGGGGAAAGAGAGATGGTAGGAACGTTCACATGTTTTCAAGTAGCAAAATACTTTTTTTTCATTGAATTAATATTTTATTTAACCCTCACATACCAAAATAAGCTAGGTTTCAAAAATCATGTTTTATAAAGGAAGAAGCTGATAGGCAGAGAGGTTAAGATCATAAAGTCATGGATGCAGTGAGTGATCAAGTTAGAATCTGAATTCAAAGTTGTCTCATCACAAAACTCATGCCCTTGGTAGTATATCAAGTTTTCTTTCATGAGCAGTAATGTTAATAGTATCAGATGTTTTTATCCTTCTTTGTGTTTTGCATATATTTTCTCATTTAGTTTCATAATAATCCCATGATGTCTTGTGACAGTAAATTTTGTGTGTCAATTTGGCTAGGCTATGGTACACAGATATTTAGTCAAACATTATTCTAGATGTTTCCATGAAAGTATTTTTAGATGAGATTATATTTAAATTGGTAGATTTTGAGTAAAGCAGATTGCCCTCCATAATGTGAGTGGGCCTCATCCAATCAGATGAAGGCCTTAAGAGAAAAAGATCAACTCCCACTAATAAGAAGGAATTCTGCCAGCTGTTTGCCTGTGGACCCACACTGAAACTCTTCCCTGACTCTCCAGCCTGCTGGCCTACCCTGCAGATTTTAGACTTGTCAAGCTTCTAAAATTGCAGGAGATAATTCCTTAAAATAAATCTCTCTCTGTATATCCATCCTGTTGGTTCTCTTTCTCTGGTGAACTCTAACAATAGTTATTATCATCACCCCTTTTATGGATTAATAGACAGGTTCAGAGAGGTTTAATACTTGCCTTCTGAACTGCTGAACTATCCAAGGTGACACAGCTAATGACTGGAGGACCTGATACTCAAAATCAGTTTACTTGTCTTCAAGTATTATTCTTTACCTCCCACAGTTCTAGAGGTCAGAAGTCTGAAATCAGTTTCACTGGGCTAAAGTCAAAGTGTCATCAGGGCTTTCTAAGGCCCTGAGGGGGAGGATTTGTTTCCTTGCCCTTCTCAGCTTCTTGTGGCTGCCTGTGTCCCTCTGCTTGTGACTTCTGTCTCCATCTTCAAAGCGTACCATTCTATTCTTTGCTTCCCACAGCAGCTGGCCTTTCTGTCTTCTGTAGTCAGAAAGTCATCTCCCTCTGCGCCCCTCTTATAAGGACTTTTGTGATTACATTTAAGGCTCACCTGGATAATCCCCAACTCTCTCCCCAACTCAAGATCCTTAAATTAATCACATCTGCAAAATCTCATTTGCTCCATAAGGCAACATTCACAGGTTCCAGGGATTATGATGTGGGTCTCTATAGGAGCCATTATTCAGCCTACTAAGCTTTACCTTTTTTATTTTAAAATCATACATAATTTAATTTGATTACACAAATATGCTTACTTCTTTACCTTCTCGTTTACTTTACTAATTCTGTTACGAAGTAGATTCAAATGAGAGCTTTGAAAAGAAATGATATAAAATACTGGCACAAAGACTAGATTTATTGAATTAAACACATTATATCTGCTTTAAAAAAGCTATGACTCAGAAGCCATAGATATCTTCAAAGCGATTTACATGAACTCTTCTCCCTTAGAGAAAGTTTATCAAATCTATTAATCAATTACCAAGGTGACTGATTTGAGTAGCATATTTATGTACTTCTCTTCTGTTTAGGAGAATGACCAAAATGTAGGGCTCAGGTGGAAGAGGAAGCAGAGGTGAATTTTAATCTTCGAATTGTGTAATCAGTTCCCAGATGACTGAGAGCTGGCTTGTAAGTTCGATATATCTATGTAGAAAACTCACTTTGCTCCAGTGGGTTCTTATTTTCTTGTCCCAAAGAAACCCCCAGGGCCTCGTTTGGTTAGATTTCATGCTACTAGAGCAAGTTTTCTAGTGTCAGCAGCTTATTTCCTCGCCTTCAGCAGCCTCCTGTGACACTGAGATTCATGCCTCAGCCCACCTGATCTGTGTAGTGAAAAGAGAGCTTAAGCTCTGTGGTCAGACAGACCCGCATTTGAATCCCAAATCCACTACTTAGTATGTGGTGCCCTTGAACTTAGTGCAAAGCTTTAATTCTCAATCAGCAGAGTGAGGCTAATATCTTTCACACATAGAGGTTGACTGGATTAAATGCAAACAGAGTGTTTATACTGATATCGCCTATCCCTCTTTGCATCCCCTTGGCAGCCATTCACCTTTGATTTACTGCTACACCCACTACAGGGACAGGCAGAATGAAAAGGACCAGACTTCCCACGTTAGAAGCAGACCTGATAGTGCTGCTCTCCTTTGCAGAGACAATCCTAGTAATACTAAAAGGTGAGTGTGAGGGCTTCCCCTCTTCTTCCCTAACAGAGCCCCAATTGTGTCCTGATGGCAGGCAGCTCTGTGTACCTTGCAGAGGGTGCTGCCTGACTAGTCTAAGCCAGTCATAATCATTACAGTCCTCTTTGCTGGCGATTAGCTCTGGGCTGACTCTGTGATTTATTTCTAGTAGATGAGACATAAGAAAAATAGAAGTTTTCTGGGGAAATTCAGGGAATGATTTCCTTCCTGGATTTTTAAAATTGGCTTCAATTCACTCCCTTGGCAAGAGAGTGAGGAATTCCCTCTCTAGGGATATAAAGACAGCTGGGCAGGTGAGATTTGCAGCAGTTTATTGGCCACATATACTCATAGCTCTAGGGGAAGAGGAGGGGAGCGGAGGGGGGCCCATGCCACACATGGCCACATGGGAAGGTGTTGCATTTGGGACCACGGCGAACAACTAGGGGTAGTAGGGGGCAGGCTTTGTCATATCAACAGGATGTGGTTCTCCCCTGGTTCCTGAGGGGGTATGTGATGGGCTTGTTTGAGTAATCCTGTAGGCTTTCAGGGAACTGAAACCTGATACTCAAGCGTGAATAGGAGCTGTGTCTGGTCACCTTGATAAGGAGGGTCTTTTCGCTAGGGGACCTTATCTGTGGCAGCAGAGTGGGGAGGAAGAATTTTAGTTGGGCCATAGGAGGCTCTAGCATTTTCACGAGATGTCAAACCAATACATAATATTTGGCCTTTATTTTAGTCCTTACACCTTCCATTATACTGAGGGTCAAGGAAAGCGGGAAGGTGGAGAGAGAGAGAGAACGGACTTTTCTTTCTTCTCTTTGGCTATCATATTGTGCGAACATGATGATTATAGTTAGAAGCATAGCATCAGTTTTGCAACTATGAAGAGACACTTTGCAGGCATTCCAAAGAGAGTAGAGAGAAAAGAAAGAAAAAGCCTAGGTCCCCGATTGTTCTTTGAAGTGCCGGATTTCCCTAAAACTTTCTACTACCAGACTTGGTTTATATGACTTACTAAACTCCTATTGTTGAACTACTTTTAGTCTGTTATTCTTCCAGTTGTAGCTGAAGCATCCTGATGGGGAAGGCTAGATGTTCCTACTATTGGTAAGGGAACAGCTTTCCTGTAATTTTATATGTGTAATGTCTTTCCTGTGACTAATATGGTTATTCATATCACATTAAGTTATGGTTATGCTATAAGAGTGGTTGGAGTAACCATTTTGAGCAAGAGTGAAGTACTGGGATAATCAGAGAGAAAACTCCAATGAGAGGCTGTTGAGTCCCTTGGCCTGCTTTCCTGCCTTACAAAGAGAATATTACTTTTATATTACTCTTAAGCATAATTTTAACAAAATTTAAGCCAATGCTAATTCGTCAATCGCTAAAGTATAAGTTTATAATTTAAATTAATATACTTTAAATTCAAATACTTTAAATTTATAGCCACAGGTTACCCAATACTCTCAGGTTGCCTTGTGACCTGCAGGAAGATGGAGCTACCATGTATCATTTAAAAGAAATCTATTTTGCCATCTATGGAAAATCTGCAATTAACATGAAGTATCTGCCTTAGAAACATGACAAGATAAGCCAAAATAAAATAAGGAGCACGTTGTAGAATAATGGAGAATATTGAAGATATCATGTTCTGATTTCTGTCTTCCTTGCGTCTATAAACTTAACAAAAATCAACAACGAAAACTCAAAGGAGGATCAAGAAAAATAATTAATGAATACCAGGCTTAATACCTGGCTGATGAAATAATCTGTACAACAAACCCCCTTGACACACATTACTTATGTAACAAACCTGAACATCCTGGACACGTACCCCTGAACCTAAATTAAAAGGTAATAAAAGACGAAGGAATTAACACTGCACTTTTCTTTTGGAGAAAAGTTGAATAATTTTGTTAAAATGATATTACAAAGTGATTTTACTTGCTTAAACCTTGCCTCAAATTATTTCTGAGCTTTTAAATGTTCCATGATGTTGTTTTGAAAATTGCCTATATATATAAAAACTTCTGTAATAAAATATTTAAAATTATTCCAATATATTCTCAAAAAAAGCTCAAGGAAACTCACAAGACACCAGTGTTGGGTATTGGAATGCAATTTTCAAAATAATCTCAATATAATACTTTTTCTACTAAAGCAATAAAAGTTACTGGGTTTTGGGGATTGAAAAAACTCTCATGAATTTATATTTAATAAAAATTTTATACTTTTTTGATAAAAAATAAAATGATTGTAAAATGATAAAACCATTCAATTTTTGATGCTAGAACTCTAGTTTGCCAAGAAAGAACAGCTTTTCCTAATTCTATTGACTCTTTACCTTCCCAAAAGCTCAAGAAGACCAGATGTCCACAGCCTCCGAAGGCCACTCACCACATTAGGTATCTGCACAAAGCCAGAAGTTATCCCCACGCTACCTGTGACCAAGTCTTACATGTGGCTCTCAGCCCCCTTGGCCGCTCTTCTTCACTTGGCATCTGAATAGCAGTGGCCAATGAATGAAGGGTCTTGTATACCATGCTAAGGAGCTCTCAGTTCTGCATGTAATCGGGAATCCATTAAGGATTTTTAAGCTGGACAGTGGTGCTTCCAATAGCTTTACGGCAGGACCACCGTAGTGAAGGGTATGTTAGAGGGGATGGAAGAGTGGAGCTACTGGGGAGGTAGTTACCATGATCAGGAGAAACAGAATAAACACCTGGGCTCCATTAGCGTCACCACAGATGCAAAGATATGCAGGCAGGCAAAATTGAAAGACCCCAAGTAGATACACTGGGGAGGAAGAGGGAAACAGGACAGTGACAGGGCTAAGGGAAGCTAGTTAGAATTGTGCTTACTCTTAAATGAAATGAACTCTAATGTCTGAGATTCTCTGTAATTAGAAAACAATGACCCAGAGCCTGGACCAAAGGCTTGCAGCATTTATTCTGGCTTCCCTGAAGAGATTATACCCTGGTTCCTTTGCTGTTGTTGCTGTTTTTATTACATTTTTTGTTTTTTGTTTTTAACTGTGCTTCAGATAGTTATGGTGTCGAGATAAATGACCTCTTGATTGTGTATTTCAGTGATGTCTGTATGTTGAATAAAAAGTGAGATATGTTACTTTCTATTGTAAACTCACAAAGGTCATGGATCAGGATGAATTTTCTAGAGTTCATTTTAGGTACTCAACAAACCACAAAAACGATCACATTTTCCCATAGAAGACTTTGGTAGAGGAGAAATACCACCATAATCTAAAGGATTTTCTCTTCCAGGAAAAGCATCTAAATAAAATTAGAAAGATACAAAGGAAAGCATATTATATTATAATATAAGTTATAGCATGAAAAATGAAAATATGATAATGGATACAATTCATTTATTTTTCAACAATTACTTATGAACACTGTTTACCAATGCATTCTTTTTTTTTTTTTTTTTTTTTTTTTTTTTTAGACAGGGTCTTGCTCTATTGTCCAGGCTGGAGTGCAGTGGCATGATCATGGCTCACTGCAACCTTGACCTTCCTGGCTCAAGAGATCCTTCCACCTCAGTCTCCCAACTTGCTGGGACTACAGGGATGTACTACTGTGCCTGGCTAATCAATATTTTTTTTTTTTTTTTTTTGTAGAGACAGGGGTCTCTATGTTGCCAAGGCTGGTCTTGAACTCCTGGGCTCAAACGATCCTCCAACCTTAGCCTCCCAAAGTGCTGGGATTATAGGCATGAGCCACCAGGCCTGGCCATTATAAATATATTTTATAAGCAAAGCACAACATTAATTAAAATGATAATTACCTTGATTTGCTAAAAAAGACATTGTTATCTGAGAGGAGGAAAGAATTATTGAGGGAGGGATAAACTTTTATTAATAAGTCAAAAAGTACATGCAATCTAAATGTTGATTTCTGAAATAAAACAGACTAAATTTTAAAAACGAGAATTTCCATACATCAGCAATTCCAGTCATTGTTTACAACATAACAAAGTGTCTTCACTTTCCAAATGAGATATTTGGGAACATCTTAAAAAGTATAAGCAGTAAATTTATTTAAACTAACAATTATGCCAGAGGACATTTGGAGGCAAAGGGATGCTGCTGGGAAATCAGACACTGACCATATTTTGAAATTCTAGAAAAACTAAGAATTCACCTGGGCACAAATTGAAGGTGAGGCTTTACTAGGGCAGAAATAATTGATTATACTTATCAACTGGGACACACTTTGCAAGAGTTATACTTTGGGGTAATTGGAAGTAGACACAAAGAATTAGGTCAACATTCCTGCATCGCCATCTTTTTTTAGCTGTGTCACCTTTGGCAAGTGATTTAATTTCTCTATGCCTCAGTTTCTCCACTTGTAAAATGGGCTGTAATTCATACTTACTTTCCAAGATCATGACTAACATTAGAAAGTGTGTTAAAAGCCCCCAGTGTGTGTGAGCTCTTGCTCAACAGTAGCTCTTCTAATTAAGTTGCAAATACTATTTTAAGACCAGGTGCAATAATTAGAAAAATCATTTCGGTAATCCTCTCATAGTCTTTTGTTTTTCCATGAGTCATGAATTCCGAAACCTTTCCTAAGGATTTAAAAATATGGGAATGAAAAAGTGCTTTAAAAATTAGTGTGCTTCAATATTTTATGTAAGAAAATATTAGAATGCTGCACTTGTTAACTTGATCACATTATTAATTAGAATTCAAATAAGCTTTAAATATCCATAAAGCCTACAGTATAAAAATCTGACCAGTTCAGCCTAATTAGTAGTAAATTATCTTACTTGTTGGGGCAAGATGAGGCAAATGCCATTTATTTTAACTTGCACTTAGGCATCTTTTTATGGAATTTTATGTGCAAAAGTAAATTTGTCATGTGTACGGGAAATGGAACTAAAGAAAATGAGTCATTACAATCAAGAATGAAGAAGAAAATATTCAGGACATTGGCAAATATCGCTTGGCCACACTAAGCTAGTTTCTCTAAACAGAATAAAGTTCTAATTGCCCAAGAGACTGCTTTTCTGCCTGGAAACATTTATTGCTTGGTCCACAAACTTCTTGTGATTTACATTCTTGATGAAAATATTTTATCATAGGATTGGATTTCTCTGACATCTATTTAAATTTATTTTATATTCTCATGCTGGTTCAAATCCAGTTACCTACTTACATAATATTTTGTGGTTATCAGAGTCATGCATATAGAAATATATCTAAGATTGATAATGAATTTTCCACCTTTACACAACAACCCCCTCCCAACACCATATCTGCTTTAGGGCTACAAATTAATGTTGAGGCACTGAAAACACTATGTGACTGTAAATGAGGCAAAAATAAATCCCTTTTGTAAAAATAAAAGCCAATACATCTCAGAAAAAAAAAAGAAATGAAGACATTAAGGTGATGAAAATTTTGAGACACAGTGAAAATAGATTGTAAGGCCATATATTGGCAATAAATTGGCTACTGTATGGCAATTCCGTATTCCCACAAGGATCCCTAGTATATTTCTCTGTATATGTAGAGTTATTCTGTCTTAAGAAAAGAGAATAGTTCTTCTTTTTATGACTCTGATCATTTTCAATATGAAAATGGTTCTGATCATCTTCAATCTAGGCAAATAGCAACAGAAAATTATCAGAAAATCTACAGCAATTCAGAAGAAACAAAAACTATTTAGGTGATGAAAATTGATTTGCATAAATGGACAGATGAAGAAAATATTCATCAAGAAAAAAATGTCCCCATTGAAATTATCATTGCAGAGTAACATTCTTCAAGATGTACACTACCAGGTGATGAAGGTGAACAGCACAATGTCTAGGCTACACAGATACTTGTCTTTTGAGTAAGAAAGTTTACCTCTCCAAATTAAAAAAAAAATAGATTTAGGGAGTAAAAGTACTTTTTAAAAAAATGTAGACTTACTGTGTAGTGGTGAAGTCTGGGCTTTTAGTGCAACCATCACCTAAATGATATACATTGTACCCAATGGGTAATTTCTCACCCCTCACTCCCCTCCCAACTTCTCACATTTTGGTTTCCAATGTCTATAATGCCACTCTGTTTTTCCACGTGTACAAATTGTTTAGCTCCCACTTGCAAGTGAGAACATATGGTATTTGACTTTCTGTTTCTGAGTTATTTCACTTAAGATAATGGCCTCCAGTTCCATCCATGTTGCTGCAAAAGACATGATTTCATTCTTTTTTATGCCTGCGTAGTATTCCATGGTGCGTATATTTTCTTTATCCAACCATCTATTGGTGGCCACTGAGGTTAATTCTTTGACTTTGCTATTGTGAATAGTGCTGCAATAAGCATACAAGTGCATGGGTCTTTTTTAACACAATGATTTCTTTTCCTTTGAGTAGATTTTTAGAAGTGGGATTGCTGAATAAAATGGTAGTTCTATTTTTAGTTCTTTGCGAAATCTTCATACTGTTTTCCATAAAGATTGTACTAATTTACTTTTTGACCAACAGTATTTAAGTTTTTCCTTTTTTCTGTATCTTCACCGACAACTGTTGTTATTTAATTTTTAATAATAGCCATTCCGACTGATGTAAAATGGTATCTCATTATGGTTCTAATTTGCATTCCTCTGATGATTAGGGATGTTAATTTTTTTAATGTTTATTGGCCATTTGTATGTCTTCTTTTGAAAAATGTTCATTTATGTCCTTTTTCCTGGGCTCGTTTTTTCTGTTTTCTTTTCACATAGAGAGGGGAGCAAAGTTACATTTTTCTTTTCCTCTCGTTTAGTTGTTTGAGCTCTTTGTGGATTGCGGATATAGGTTCTTTGTTGGATGCATAGTTTGCAAATATTTTCTCCCATTCTTTGGGTAGTCTGTTTCCTCTATTGGTTGCTTCTTTTGCTGTGCAGAGCTTTTTAGTTTAATTGAATCAATTTTCTCTGTTATTGTTTTTGTTGCATTTGCTTTTGAGGTCTTAGTCATAAATTCTTTGCCTAGACCTTCATCCAGAAGAAGTTTCTTCTAGAATTTTTATAGTTTTGGGTCATAATTTAAGCCTGAAATCTATCTTGAGTTAGTTTTTGTATGTGGTGTGAGATAAGGGTCCAGTTTTATTTATTTATTTATTTACTTATTTTTTGAGACGGAGTCTCGCTCATGCAGTGGCGCGATCTTGGCTCACTGCAAGCTCTGCCTCCCGGGTTCACACCATTCTCCTGCCTCAGCCTCCTGAGTAGCTGTGATTACAGGCACCAGCCACCACACCTGGCTAATTTTTTGTATTTTTAGTAGAGATGGGGTTTCACCATGTTAGCCAGGATGGTCTCTATCTCCGGACCTCGTGATCCACCCGCCTCGGCCTTCCAAAGTGCTGGGATTCAGTTTTTTTCTTCTACATATGTCAATCCAATTTTCTCAGCCCCGTTTATTAAAAAGGGTATTCTTTCCCCAGTGTACATTTTTGACAACTTTGTTGACGATCAGTTGCTTGTAGGTATGTGGCTTTATTTCTGGTTTCTCTATTCTGTTCCATTGATCTATGTGTCTATTTTAATACCAGTGCCATGCTGTTTTGCTTACTATAGCCTTGTATAATTTGAAGTCGGGTAATGTGATGCCTCAAGCTTTGCTCCTTTTGCTTTGGATTTCTTTGGCTATTTGGACTCTTTTGGTTCCATATGAATTTTAGGATTTTTTTTTCTAATTCCGAAAAAAATGACATTGGTAATTTCATAGGAATTGTACTGAATCTGTAGATTACTTTGGGCATTATGGTCCTTTTAACAATATTGATTCTTTCAATCCATGAGCATGGAATGTTTTTCCATTTATTTGTGTCATTTACAATTTATTTCATCAGTGTTTTGTAGTTCTCCTTGTAAAGATCTTTCTCCTTGGTTAAATATATTTCTAGCTAGTTTATTTTTTGTAGCTATTGTAAATGGGATCAAGTTCTTGATTTAGTTCTCAGCTCGATTATTACTGGTATATAGAAATGCTACTGGTTTTTACACATTGGTTTTGTATCCTGAAACTTTACAGAAGTCATTTCTCAAATCAGAAGTATTTCGGAATAGTCTTTAGAGTTTTCTAGGTAGAAGATCATGTCATCAGCAAACAGGGATAATTCAACCTCTTCTTTTCTGATTTGGATACTTTTGTTTTTTTCTCTTGTCTGATTACTTTAGATAGGACTCTCAGTACAATGTTGAACAAGAGTGATGAAAGCAAACATCCTCATCTTCTTTCAGTTTTCATGGAGAATGCTTTCAACTCTTCCCCACTTGGTATTATGTTGACTGTGGGTTTGTCATATGTGGCATTTATTATGTTGAGGTATGGCCCTTCTATGCCTAGTTTGTTGAGTTTTAATCATAAAGAAATGATAAATTTTACCAAATACTTTTCTTAATCTATTAAGATGACCAAATGGTTTTTGTTTTTAATGCTGTTTATGTGGTGAATCACATTTGTTGATTTGCATATGTCGAAGCATCCTTGTATCCCTGCAATAAAACTCATTCGATCATGGCATATTATCTTTTTAATTTGCTGTTGGGTTAGATTTGCTAGTATTTTGTTCAGAATTTTTACATCTGTGTTCATCAGGCATATTGGCCTGTAATTTTCTTTTTTTGTGTGTGTCCTTGCTTGGTTTTGGTATCAGGGTGATACTGGCTTTGTAGTATGAGTTAAGGAGGATTCCTTCCTCCTTGATTTTTTGAAAGAGTTTTAGTAGGAATGGCACCTGTTAGTCTTTGTACATCTGGTAGAATTTAGCTGTGAATCTGTCTGTTTTAGGCTTCTTTGCATTGGGATATTTTTTATTATCAATTCAATCTCACTACTCATTATTGGTTATTTCAGGATATCTATTAATATTTCTTTTTGGTTCAGTCTTGAGAGGTTTTATGTGTCCAGGAATTTATCTATTTCCTCTAGGTTTTCTAGTTTGTGTGCATTGAGATACTCATAGTAGTCTCTGATGATCTTTTGTATTTCTTGGTATGAGTTGTAATGTTTCCTTTATCATTTCTGATTGTGCTTATTTAAATATTTTCTCTTTTTTTCTTGGCTAATCTAGCTAGCAGTCTATTGATTTTGTTTATCCTTTCAAAGAACTAATGTATCTCCCAGGAGTTCTCCGAGCTTCTTGTATCTGGATATCTAAATCTCTAGCAAAACCACAAAAGTTTTCAATTATTTCCTCAAATAGGTTTTTCAAGCTTTTTTCTTCTTTTCCCTCAGGAATACCTGTGACTCATAGGTTTGTATGTTTTGCATAACCTCATATTTCTTGAAGGTTTTGTTTATTGTTTAAAATTCTTTTTCCTTTATTTTTGTTTGACTGGGTTAATTTGAGAGACCTGTTTTCAAGCTCCGAGGTTTTTTATTCTGCTTGGTCTAGTCTTTTGTTAAACTTTCAACTATATCTTGTAATTCCTTCAATAAATTTTTCACTTTTAGAAGTTCTGTTATTAAAAAATATTTATCTCTTTAGTAAATTTTTATTCATATCCTGAATTGTTTTTCTGGTTTCTTTGTGTTGGTTTCCAACTTTTTTTTGGATCTCATCGAGCATCCTTATAATTCATATTTTAAATTCTGTATTTAGCATTTCAGAATTTTCATTTGATTAGGATCCATTGCTACAGAGCTAGTGTGATCTGTAGGGGGTGTTGTAACACCCTGTGTTTTCATACTGCCAGAATTCTTACACTGGTTCTTTCTCATTTGTGGACTCTTTCATTTCTTACTTTTGAATTTACTTTCATTTGGATGGGACTTTTTCCCCCTTTGAGAGTGTGACTGTAATGTATATTGAGTAGGGTCATTTGGCTTTGCTTCTGGGTGCTTTCATGGGGCCAAGGATCGTTTGAATTCCTTAGTTATAGATAGCCTTAGTGTGGTGGTTTTCCAAGATTCTGGTTGTAGTAGTGGTGTACTGGGCATGTGAGCAGGCTCACTGCCTGACAGAGACAACAAGAGGTCTTTGTAGGCTTTCTTCGTTCCCCAGTGCCATGCGCTTCTGTCAGCACTTATTGTATTGGGTCATGCAGTTCAACCTCTAGGCCAGTAGGTGGTACTTGGGGGTAAAAGCTGGCTGAGCACTTGTAATTGTCCCAGCAGATGTTGTAATGGGCTGTGCAGGTTGACCTCTGGGGTTGTAGGTGGCACTTACAGGAGAGAAGCAGCTATGGCGGTGGCAGTAGGATTTATGCTTGGCCTTTGTTCAAACCAGGAGAAGTATTTGGATGTCTCAGGCAATGGGTGGGCTGTCTGTCCTGTGTTCTACCACTAGGCAGGTGGGAGGAGCAAAGCCAGATGGGGCTATGTTGGGCAAGCCCGTGTCCAGCCTCCCTGTGACAGGCACAAGTGCTGGCTCCAGCAGGGGTTAGGTGGCAGCTCTCTTGCCACTGGGACAATTTTCCAGGATGGTGGAGGCACCTCTACCACGCCAAAGCACCTGCTGAGGAAAGGGGGGATTTGGGGGGAAAGGGACAGCTGGGGTTCCACAGCTCACTAGTGGGTAGTAGCACCCATCCAGCTCTCACAGCCTAATCCAGCAGGTCTCCCACTAGCATTTGGCCACTGGCAGCAGGCCACGACAGCCAGCCCTGTCCCAAGCAGTCTGCCGTTCAGATTGCAAAGCTTCCCCAGGCCCTGAGGTTCCCTGCCCGAGACAGAAGATGCACCCTGTGGCACACCCTTCCTCGATCAGTCACACAAAGGATGAGGTGCCCAGCTCCTGCACCACGGCATGAACACATGCCACACTCTCCTCTTAATTCTGATGGTGGGATCTCCTCCTCCACTCAAGATTAGATTGACAATATCATCCCTTGGCCCCTAGACAGCTTGAGTCCTGGAATGGCGGGATGTAATTAGGCCAGTGAACTCGTCCTCAGGCCTCCTGGATTCAGGTGCTGGCTGAGATAGGGAAGGGCCAGCTGGTCCCAGATTTCCAGCAGAATACTCAGTCCTGGCAATGGTGGTTGCTGCAGCCTTGCCACCAGGAAAGGCAGGCCCCTTTCTACAGAACAGCCAGGCAAGCAGCTTTGTGGAAGGCAGGCAGCTGTTGATTGTGTGGGTTCACAGCAGTGGCAGGAGTATTTGTCCTTGGTACATGTGAGAGTGCCCAGCATCTCTTCTCACTCCCTGGCCCAGCAGCCAGCAGGGGCAATAGCAGCCCTAGTACACATACTGAGCCTTGGGGAATGGGCTCCTAGAATGGCGCTGTGCTGCAGCTACCCAGTACTCAGAAGCCTGTGGGCTCCACCACATGAGTTTGAGCAATGCCTCTGCACAATCTCCAGGCAGCTTGCTATGCCAGTCTGGAGGCAGGAGGGTCAATGGGCTCTCCTGTAGCGGCTGTGGAGAGAATGTGGAGCCCCATGGATCTCTCACTTAGCCCTTCCCTGGGTCTGAGAGCTGCGGCCTTTTAAAATTTGCTTAGATGATCTTGACCTCAAAATATATAATCAATGCTATTCTCTTCCATGCTCAAAAAGGCTTTCTTTTGTATACATTCCTTCCATATTAAGTAGGCACTGGAAATTAGGACAAAACTCTTGTTTCACATCTCTTTCGAGGAACATAAAGGCCTGTAATTGGATGAATGCAACCCAGTATATACAGTGACTTGGATCAACTCTCACATGGGATTGAAGGGGAAGAAAACAAAGAAGATTGTGTATCTACTACACACCAGGAAATAGAAAAGCAGGAAAATTGCCTCAATGTCTGAAACTGAAATTGGTATTGTGGTGTGACTGACTCTATGACTGGCAGTGATTAATTTTAGAAACAGATAGAAACAGGTAAATGTTCTTCATTAGACAAAGTATTCTATTTTTTATAATAGAACTTTCATCTGTAGTTATTCCTTCACTTTATTCTCCCTCAGAAATGGTGTCTTTGTAGGTAAGGATGGTAGCTTGTACGTTCTTCCACTTGAAGACTTACAATGCTTTTGCGTAGTTCAAGAGTCATTCTTGTTGGATTTGGGACTAAATAAGAGTTAGACTCTGAGATTCTCCTGTATTCTTACATTTTTAAATTCAGAGATATAAGGTGAATAACTAGTAGCATAGTGTTGTTCTTTTCTCTTCCTTTAAAATCAAATCTAGGGAATTGTTTTATTCCTATTATATTTATATTTTCCCAATTCTTCAAAGAATTGTAGCTCTGCGTTGGTGTTTCTGCCTTTGAGAAAGCATATGCCTCTTCCAGTCTTCAGCAGTCGTCACCAGTCAGCCTTGCTAGAGATTCTGGGAGCCTCTCAAACATTTTCTTTAGGTGTGCATACTCCATTCTTCTTTTTCTTTCCTGGGAGAGAAGTCTGAGGTTTGTGTGTTTTTTCGCAATCCCACAGAGCTATTTGGGACACGGTAAAACTCCCACCTTTTTCTCTAGGGCAGTGTGATGAAACGACGGAACATTGAGTGCCAGACTTACTTCTCTTTCTCCTCATCAAGGAGAAGCCTCAGGATTGTGAACCTTCTCTTCATTCTGTAACACCATGCGGGCTTCAGAGATTGACTCACATCCTCTTTTCTTTCTTTTCTTTCTTTTCTTTTTTTTTTTCTGCAGGAATGTACCGGAACACCAGGAAGCTGGGTGCAAAATCAAAGCAACTCTTCCCATTTTAATTTTTAATTTTAATTTTGTAGAGATGAGGTTTCTCTATATTGCCCTGGCTGGTCTCAAGCTCCTGAGCTCAGGCAATCCTCCTACCTCAGCCTCCCAAAGACTTCTCATTTTGAAGTTTTTGATGTAAGGACCCCTTTAAGTGGAATTAAAAAAAAACGTATTTTAAGAAAAAGTAGAAGAGACAATGGTATAAAGGTTTAAGAAACACACACACACCCTTATGGACATATTGAACTGCATTAGTATCTTTAAAAAATGTATTTTGACCTATTTCAAACAAATCACACTCTGATAACTTTAGAGATTTCTAGGCCTAATTTCTGTTTCATTATAGCAATTAAAGATTCTAATATTCACGTAGCTGTTATCATCTTGTCAAATTCGATTTTGTTTAAGAATGTCTGGGAAATTCTCACTTCTGCACTTAGTAATAGGCCAACAATCAGGGAGTCTTGGCTCGGAGGTTGAAATCTCAAGGGTTCAGAAAGAAAGTGGTAAAGAATTAAATATGAATAACATTATGTCTGATGCACCTTTCCTGGAAGGGTGATGGTGCAGAATCTTTATTGTAAAATTTTAAAGGCTTTCTTAAGAGTTAAAAATTACTTTCTGTTCAACATGTTATGTTTTCTAAGTGAAAATTCAGTAGGTGCTATCTGAACTTTTTTAACTGGACTGCCTAGAACAAAATTGTTTATTTTACTACTTAGAAGGTGTAAAAGTGCTGAATCCTCAATTTTCAAATTTGTTGATTTACTAAATCAGTATTTATTAAACATAAACTATATAGACAAGTACTGGTACAGACATTGCCTACATAGCAGTTAACAAAATGCACAAAATCCCTGTCCTTGTGAATCTCACTTTCTAATGTGAGGGTAGGTGGAACAGATACTAATCAATATAAATACATAAAATATATGGCATGTTTATGTAACATAAAGCAAAGAAGGACAGTAGGAAGTGCCGGGTGTGTGGTGAAGTGCTGGGTATGGATATATGGAGGGATGCTGGACATGGCCAGGCTAGAGTGGTCAAGGAGGCTCTCACAAGAAGATGATACTTGAGTAATACCTGAAGAAAGAAATAGAGTGAGCCATGTGATTGTTTGGGGGAAGAACATTCCAGGCAGAGAAAAAACAAGAGGTGGGATTGTGCATGGTAAGAGCAGTTTGGCTAGATGAATGTGAGCAAGGAGTAGAATGATAGGAGCCTGGTTTGGGGAATTCACATATGACATAGGACCTTGGATAACACTGAAGGGGCCACAGCTTTTACCCAAGAAGCCCCTGGAAATTTTGAATGGAGAAGCTACAGAATCTACTTTATAACATTAAAAAAAGATGACTGTGGATCCTGTGCTCATAAGAGAGTATAATCTATACTGAAGTCTCCTTGTCTAAACTCTGTATGGTTATTAAGTTCTGTAAGTTTCAGGGAAGTTGGCAGCTGAGCAGTGGGCTGAGAGAGGACACAGATCCACCCATGTCATGTACTACTATGGATTCTTCTGAGTTCATGAGACATGAAATCAAAGATTCAGCTTAAGGTTATTGACAGAGTTTGTCATATACCTATTTGCCACTCAAAAGTTTCTTCCCATAAATCTTAGGTGAAAACAGCACAACAAGAAGGGATGACAGGCTTTAGAATTAGATGGAGCTGCCTATAATCTTTTTTCATTTACTAGCTACGGTATCTTTGGCAAATTATCTCACCTGTGGGAATGGAGAAAATATTGCCCCTCTCATGGAACTGTTATAAGGATATGCACACACACACACACACACACACACCACACAAACATATGCTATTGCCCAGCTAGTGACTGATACAAAGTAGGAAAGCAATAGACATTAATTTCTTTCCTTCTTTGTTGGCCTTTTGAAACTAATCACCCCTGTGCTTTTGGCAGATTTAATGATAACAGGTAACTTAAATGCCTGGATTTGGAATTTCTAAGATATATAATTCTAATTATAGATGACTTGGTTTATAAAGACAATTACCTTATGTGCTAGGTCTCTATAGACGAATAGCTGAAACAAAAAGCAGTCTCTCTTGCCTGCCACCACGTAAGACATGACTTTGCTCCTCTTTGCCTTCCACCATGATTGTGAGGCTTCCTTAGCCATGTGGAACTGTGAGTCAATTACACCTCTTTCCATGATAAATTACCCAGTCTCAGGTATGTCTTTATTAGGAGCATGAGCACAGACTAATACAGTAAATTAGTACCAGGTAATGGGGTGCTGCTGTAAAGATACCAGAAAATGTGGAAGTGACTTTGGAACTGAGTAACAGATAGAGGTTGGAACAGTTTGGAGGGCTCAGAAGAAGATAGAAAAATGTGGGAAAGTTTGGAATTTCCCAGAGACTTGGAGGGCTCAGAAGACAGGAAGGTGTGGGAAAATTCAGAACTTCCTAGAGACTTATTGAATGACTTTGACCAAAATGCCGATAGTGATATGGACAATAAAGTCCAAGCTGAGGTGGTCTCAGATGAAGATGAGGAACTTGTTGGGAACTGGAGTAAAGGTCACTCTTTCAATGCAAAGAGACTGGCAGCATTTTGCCCCTGCCCCAGAGGTCTGTGGAACTTGAACTTGAGAGTGATGATTTAGGGTCTCTGGTCAAAGAAATTTCTAAGTGGTGAAGGATTCAAGAGGAAGCAGAGCATAAAAGTTTGGAAAATTTGCAACCTGATGATGTGATAGAAAAGAAAACCCCATTATCTGGGGAGAAATTTAAGCTTGCTGAAGAAATTTGCATAAGTAACGAGGAGCCAAATGTTATTCACCAAGACAATGGGGAAAATGTTTCCAGGGCATGTCAGAGACCTTCATGACAGCACCTCCCATCACAAGACTGGAGGCCTAGGAGGGAAAAATGGTTTCCTGTGCCAGATCCGGGGTCCTCCTGCTGTGTGCAGCCATGGAACTTGGTGTCCTGCATTCCAGCCACTCTAGCTGTGGCTAAAAGGGATCAAGGTACAGCCCAAGCCATGGCTTCAGAGGGTGCAAGCTCCAAGTCTTGGCTGCTTACACATGGTGTTGGGCTTATGAGTGCCCAGAAGTCAAGAATTGAGGTTTGGGAACCTCCGCCTAGGTTTCAGAGGGTGTATGTATGTCAGATTTTCAAAATGCCCACAATGAAACATTACCTTTATGAGTTTTATGCTAAGATGAAAAACATACATTCATTCACAAATATTTTTAAAATATTTTCTATGTTCCAGGAATTTCCTAAGCATTGGAGATGTAACAGTGAATAAAACAGACAAATTTTTCCTCTCTTCTGGAATATATTATAATCAAAGAAAGAAGAAACTAAAATAAATAAGTAAATGAAATATTAAGTTTGATGATAAACACTATGGGAAAAAAATCAAGCAGGAAATTAAAATTGGGAGTACAGGAGGCAGAGGTTTAATTATAGTTAGGGTGGCCAGGCAGGTCTTATTGAGAGCATAATATTTAAACAAAGTCTTGATAGACTTAAGTGAGTCAGTCAGACAGATATCTGAGGAGAAGAGCACTCCACACAGAGGGACAGCAAGTAAAAGACCCTGAGTGGGGAGCTTAAGAACTGGAAGGGTATCCGTGTGGTTAGAGTTGCCTGAGCAAAGGAAAAATTGGAAGGAAGTGAAATCACGGAGGAAATGGGGAGTATAGGATCTGATAAGTCACTGTAAGGAGATGGGAAGCCAGTGAAGAGCTTGGAGAGTGATGTGATCTATGTGGATTTTGTTTGAACAGAATGACCTGTTCGCTATAAAGAGAATTACTTGTAATCTTCAAGTAAGCATGGAGGCTTGGAGATTAATGGGAAGCTATTGCAGTAAGCAAGGAAAAAGCTGATGTCGGTGGCTCATACTGGGGTTGAATCACTTGAGAAGGAGGAACGTGGTTTTATTGTGGATACACTTTAAAGGTAGAAATGATGGCATTTTTCGGTAGATTTGATTTGGATTGCTGGAGAAAGAGAGGTGTGAACCCTGATGACAGAGGTTTTGGCACCTGGAAAATGAACACTAACTGAGGGAAGAGTGGAAAAAGAGCAAGTTTTGAGTTCAGGAATTCAGTTTTGCACAGGTTATCTGAGATACTCAAATAGAGATGTCAAGGACATTACATAATTATTATGTTATTATAATAACATAATATTTCAACAGCTGGATAAATGAGGCTAGCGCAAAATCACATTAGGCTTCCAGAAAATGTCAAAATTAAATTTAAAATGATTATAAACTTGTAGTGTCCCAGCAGCTTGGCAGAATCAAATACAAATCCTCTCAGGAGGAATCCACTATTATTCTTATTCCAGCCTTCAAAAAACCTCAAAAATAAATTTCACCCCCTGCAAAAAAAGCAGTTCTAAATAAAGAATAAGAAAGCATCCAAGGAAAATGCAGCAAAACTCAGCAAAACAATAGGCCTCAGAAACAGGCAAGAAAAGGACTTCAGATAAGGAAATTATTAGATATAGGTTAAAATGATTTTATTAAAAAAATTAATATATGTGAGGCAAGCAAGAAACTATAATGAATTACCATTCTGAGTAGACAAAGCAAATAAAGTATCAAGAAATGCTTAGACCACGTGTGTGTGTATATATACACATATATATAAATTGAAATTAGAAACTCATGATCTCACCAAGAAGACTAAACACAAATGAATAAAGATTACTACATAAGCAACTCACAGGACCCACCCACACTCAAGTGGAGGGCAAATATAAGGGCATGATCACCAGGAGGCAGAGACCATGGAACCCACCTTAAGAATCTGTCTGACAAAGAAATGGACCAAAAAACATATGATTGTTGTTCTATAAGGAGAAAAAAAAATTGGAGAAACATCCTAAAACAAATATTTAAAAATTTCCAGAACTAATGATATACTAAAATCTGGGTTCAGAGGGCCAAATGAAATTGAAGAAAGAGGCAGGGTGCAGTGGCTCACACCTGTAATCCCAGCACTTTGGGAGGCCAAGATGGGAGAATCACCTGAGCCCAGGACTTCAAGTCCAGGCTGGGGAACATAGTAAGACCTCATCTCTACAAAAAATAAGAAAAAATATTAGCCAGGTGTGGTGGCATATGCCTGTAATCTCAGCTACTTGGGAGGCTGAGGTGGCAGAATTGCTTGAGCCTGAAACGTAGAGGCTACAGTGAATCATGATTGCACTGCATTCCAGCCTGGGCAACAGAAAAAGACTCTATCTCAAGAAAAGAAAAAGAAAATAAATTGAAGAAAGATAAACAGAAACAACAACAAAAAACCCAACATCACCATACTCAGTCACATTTGAATTAAATTTCAGAACACTAAAATCACAGAATATTTTTTAAGCAGAGAAAGAATGAGTTACTTATATAGGTGTGATAGACTAATAGCTGACTTCTCAACAGCAAATTGAAGCCAGAAGGCAATGAAGAAAAAAAGTTAGCTAAGTGAAGGTACAGAAGACTAACAATCTAGAATTCTACACCCAGAAAAAATATCTTTAAACAATGTGGACAATATAAGAAATGTCAGAGAAACAAAAACTAAGAGACTTTGCCACCAGCATGTTTTCACTAAAAAGTTTTAAAGAATGTATTTCCTGTAGAAGAAAAGTGATCTGCGATGGAAGGTCTGAAATACAAGAAAAAATGAAGAGCACAGGGAGTGCTAAAAATGTGACTAAATGTAAACAAATATTGACTGTGTAAGTCAACATTAGCAATGCTTTAGGGGACTGAAAAAAGTAGAAAAAAATTTATGACAAAAATAAAAATTACTGGGGACGAGAATAAATAGTGGTAAAGTGTTCTAATGCAAGCTGAGTGTGGTGTTGTGTGCCTATAGTCTTAGCTACTTGGAGGCTGAGGTGGGAGGATTGCTTGAGGCCAGCAGTTTGAGGCCAGCCTGAGCAATACAGTGAGACCTTCCTCTAAAAAAAAAGTGTTATAAGGCAGTTCTTAAATCATCTGTGAAGTAGAAGTTTTTAATTTTCCCTAATACATGGCAGACTAATACTTTATAAAATACAATAAAATTAATTACTAAAAAATGAAAAGACATACAAATGTACACTTTAGAAGAAAATAATATTTATAATTGCAATAATAGTAAACACATAAAAATAATTTGTTCAGGTACTTTCTTTGTGTTTTTAGTATAGAGAGAAAATCTATATGGTATTTACTGTTATTAACTACATCTTACATAGGAAGTTACTTTTCACAAATAGATTGAGAAATAATAAAGCTGTAAATAAGCAAAGAATAAGATAAGAACAGACATTTATGATATGAAAAACCCAAAATAAAAAAGAATTGACAAGAGCCAAAGTATTTTTTAAAATAAAACTAATAAAATGGACAAATTTCTGGTTAGAGGGCTTTGAAAAAGAAGAAATGATGAATCAGATCAGAAAGAAAAAGAGGTACAAAATTACAAATATAATCACTACTGAAAGGATAATAAAAAATGTATTAAGAAGAACACTTAATCATGTATAACTATGAAAATACATAAACTATAATTGCTTATAATAACAGCTGGATCGGAGAAATATAACATTGAGTAAAAATGTAAGCTGTATAAGACTATTTACAGCATGCTAACATTTTCTCAAGAACAAAAGCAGGCAAAATGAAATCATATATTATTTAGAGAGATATATAAACCTTAAAAGTATTAAAAATAAAGCAAAGAAATAATAAATAGAAAATTTCAGATTGTGTTTACTTCAGGGGAAAGACCAGGGAAAGAAAGAGGTGAGAAACCCATAGATGCAGTGTGACTGGCAATGCTGTTTCTGTTTGTGTAGTGTAGTCATGAGTGTTTAACACTTTCCAACTTACATAAGAAGTTTTATGCTTTATAACTAAACATTTGTATATAACAAAAATTTTGTTAACTTTTTTTTTTAAAAAAGACGTTTTCTATAAAATCAGACAGGGATTTCTGCATACAAATAGATCTCCTCTTACCTGAAACATTTTAAAGCTCAATTCGATCAATTTTGCTCAACTTCTCTCATTAACAATTATCAATCACTAAAATGTGTACACATTACAAACAACACCCACTACTCAAAATGTCAACTAAAATCCAAAATGTAAGGAGATGTTTGAGTAAAGAAAGTGCTGTGTACTTTCCCTCAACTACTGATGACACTTAGATCTGATGAGAACATTGAAAACATGGTGGGAAAGGGCTTATGCCAGGCAATTAAGTGAAGGGTCCAAACTTGTGCCAGTTCTTCATATTTGCCTGAATCCAGCATCATCTGTAGGTGCTCCTGGATTGTTAGTCACATTATTATATGTCCCATTCTCTTTTCCTATATCATATTGTTACTGAAACACCAGGGGGGTTTGGTTTAGGTCCTGTTGCTTGCCACACAGAAAGCCAATCACTGAGACAATGGGTATTGCCACGGAAGAAGACTTTATTTGGGTGTTTCAGCCAATAAGATAGATCAGTCAGTCTCAACTCCATCTCCTCAACCAACTAAAATTATGGGTTTATATAGGAGGGAAAAATGTAACACGTGTGTGAAAACAGGAATCGCGGGGGTAAGGAAGAGAAATTGCTCAACGAGAAGCAAGCGGTGGATTAGGCAATCATGACAAGGGAAGGGTCTGGTGTCTCCTTGTCCAGGTGTGGTGATCTGGTATGTTTTGGTTCCTTTATATTATCTGGGAGGCCTGATGGTTGGTTTTCAGAGAAAGAAACTCAGATAAGACAAATGTAACTTTCTTAAGTTTTAAGACCGAGAGGGTCAATTTCTATGTTTATTCGAAAGAATCCATAAGCATCAGTTCTATGAGACAATTGGGCCAGTTTCAATATTTCTTCTTCCCATCTTCAATGAAGACGTGCCTTTAATTACATCAATGACTGCAGCTCTTGTTCCAGGAAGGAAGGTGACAGTACGTCATTTAAAATGTGATTTTGATCTTCTTGAAATGGATTTACCGTTATGATACCAAGAAAATAAAAAGTGGACCTACTTCCTTATCAGTTATAGTAGGAACTAGTAATTAGTTCTGACTGGGAAAAAATATATCACTGCAAGGCCATTTAAATCTACGCTGAACTGAAATGTATTAGTTTTTTTTTTGTTCGCTTCAGAGATGCTAGATTGTCAACAACTAATAACAGTATATCTCTCACGTGAAATACTTTCAAACTTAAATTGTATGATTTTATTTCAATCATAAAGTAGTGAATTTAGAAAACATGGGAGCATTCCTTTTTAAGAGAACAGTAACCTGTGTAATTTAGAAAACATGGGAGCATTTCTTTTTAAGAAAACAGTAACCTGTGTAACATAAATACAAAAAAAAACACCTGTAATAAATATACAGCTTGATATGCTTTCATAAACTGAATGTAACTGGGACCCAGATCAAGAAACAGAACATTTAGAACTCCAGAAGCCTCCCCATGTTCTCATCCCATTTCTTCTATAAAATTATTTATTATAAAACATTTGAGAAAAAAAGAAAATCATCAAAAGAAAAGGAAAAAAAACCCTGCTATCCACAGATAACTTTTAATATCACTGGTGTTTATTCTTCCATCATTTTTCAGAGTTGAGTTTTGTTTTCTGTTTTGTATAGTTTTTCTAAGCCACAGATTCTTGATAGAGATGTTCTTCCCTGCTCTTCTATTTCAGTTTCAATGTTTACCATTGTGTTAATTGATTTTGATGCATTTTTGAAGTAGGTAAATTAGGAGCCCAAATTCCAGTTAATGGATAAATATTGATATATGTTCATGAAAAAATATTATGCCCACAGATGCCTGAAATTTCCTGCTTAGAATTTATTTTTTATTTTAGCATTATCTTCTGTCTTTAAAATGCTAATATTGTTTACATAATATTCAGCACCTTACTTTGAATGAATAACTCAGATGAGGTTATCTCATGACAAGTGATTGACAGACAGCAAAGGTATATAGAGCTAAGAGCACCTGGCAGAAAGAGTTGGGGTGAAGTTGTGGGGACCAGGGAGATGGATGAAAAGAACATCAAGGATATGGGGGGTAATGTTTGCAACAACTTTGCCTGCTTTTCCATTTTTGCTGCCACCAGCCCAGGAAATTTTTTATTTTCTCCATTATATTGCTTCTCCTTTTGTGAGATCATCCATCTATGTTCTCTATCTGCCATTGCTGCTTTTCTTTGTCCTTGTCGTCAGAACCGTTCATGGTTCTTTGATGAAAAGAGAAGTGGAAATTACTTCATTGTGGTCTAGAAGAGATGAAGTACTTTCACACAGATAATGCAAAGAAAGAGAGATCAGATAAGTTGGTTGCAGGTTTCAGAGGAATTACAGGTTGTTGTGGGCCAGTGCAAATAAATCAGGATGGCCCCAAAATGTACAATTAATTCAAGGAATGAACAGAATGGCTTGAACTCTACCAAATGAATTCAGATCTTTTTGTAACCATTATTAAAATAACTCACAGCAGACGCTTTCTTATGTATATGGATGATGTTTTAAACCCTATCGGAAAGATGAAATATTGTAGATACCATTTTGACATTTTATATTAATTCATAAATTTTCTTTCTTTCTTTCTCTCTTTCTCTTTCTTTTTCTTTCTTTCTTTCTTTCTTTCTTTCTTTCTTTCTTTCTTTCTTTCTTTCCTTTTCTTTTCTTTCCTTCCTTCCCTTTCTTTCTTTCCTTCTTTCTTTTTCTTTCTTTCTCTTTCTCTTTTTTTCTTTCTTTTTCTTTCTTTCTTTCTTTTTCTTTTCTTTTTTTTTTTTTTTTTTTTTTACACGGTCTCACTCTGTTATCCAGCAGCCAGGCTGGAGTGCAGTGGCACAATCACAGTTCACTACAGCCTTGACTTCCTGGGATGAGGTGATCTTCCTGCCTCAAAGTTTCTTATACCATGAATCAAATAACATTCTTTCTAAAGATGTTTTAGAACAGGATACAATGGGACTATCCTATGATATTGATGTTTGTTTAATGCCTTCGTGACATTGGTAAGTGGCTCTTATTTTTAAAAACAATCTAAAATTATATTCATCAAGGTAAGTAGATTAGTAGTTTCTCTTCCGGAGTCCATGAGAAAAATGTGCTCTCCAAGGGATGAGCTTAAAAGAGGTCAATGAAGCAACTGTTTATAGAGGGGATGGAGGTGAGAGAGCCCGCAAAGGGTGGTGAAATGGCAGAGACTAGCAGAAGTGATTTACCACTGCTAGGCCTGAAAAGGATAGGGAAATATATGAGATTATAGAACCCAGAGACAATTTTAGGTCATGGATGAGGGGAGCTATAACCATTGAACGCAGCCATGGCCATAATCCAGGCCAGGCAGAGATGACATAGGGTGAACAAATACTCCAGCTTCTCTGTCTTCTCACCTTCTGATCTCCTGCCAGTACCTCCTAATGATCAAATCAAACCACAACCCAGAGGACACAGGAGACTAAGGGATTAGTTCACAGAGGCCTTCCTTCCTGGGCACAGAGCAGGGCACAGAAGGGCAGAGAATGAATCTGTGGAGGGAAGATGGCAAATGCAGTTAACCAGCACAAGCAATCTCAGCATTTTTTCTCTTCTATCAATTAAAGCCTTGTGTGTATGTTGTTTTTTCTTTTTAAATAATTGTTACTATATTCTTAGGACAGTGGTTCAGTGATTCTTCCTTCCTTCCTTTCTTTCTTTCCCTTTCCCTTTCCCTTTCCCTTTCCTTTCCTTTCCTTGCCTTCCTTCTTTCGAGACAGAGTCTCACTATTTTGTCCAGGCTGGTCTCAAACTCCTGGTCTCAATCAATCCTCCCTCCTTTGGTCCTCCCAAAGTGCTGGGAATATAGGTGTGAGCCACTGCACCTGGCCAGAACAATTTCAAGGGAGTTGGCTTTTCAAAGACTTTCATCTAGAGTCCATATCAAAGAAGAAAGGATTGTTGGCTAATCAATTTAAGCAAGATCATTGGGCATACTTTTATTTTGCAGCAGTAAAATTCACAGGAGAATTACATCTGGACAAATGGCTTATAACTTAGGCTATGAATAAAGCAAGCCTTTTCTAAGTCCACATTTTTGAGGAAAAAGTTACATGGAATGGGGGATGTCTGGTGGTTTAGGCTATGAGTCTTCTGGGATGGTGTAAGTAGCATGTTCCCTTCCCATCTGCCCTCATCCTCGTCAATGGTAATGAAGAGAAGAGGTGTTGCAGAGGAAAAACACACATAACTTAGCAGCTGATGGGCTTGAGCAGGAGGCAACTGGGAAGAATCAAGATTAATTTTCAGGTATGCCAGAAGATTTCAGATCCATTGCACAACCATCAATGATTTTGATGGAAAGATTTGAAGTGGGATTAAGGTTAGGTCTTGAGTGAGGGGGCCAGAGAGTTGCTTCAGGACAGTGTTTCATAAGTGATACCCAAAGGGGCCCTTCAGATAGAACATTTCCATTTAATAGTCACTTCTGTTTTCTTTTTTAAAGGAAAAGTTAGTTGAAGCTTAGCTTTAGTCATTTCATCATTACCAGGCAGAAAAATGTTATATCTCATTATATCTGCAGAGTCAGTCATATCAGATCTTTGGCAATTTTGCAGAAATGGAACTCAATCAAAACACCAGGATGCTCCAGAGACAGGAATCTTTGGTTCTTCCAGAAAATGTTCTACTTTCTGCTCACTTTTGAGTATTTAATTCTGAACACTATGGTGGAAGTTAAAATATGAACTCTCTTTATGTTAGGCAATCTTTTCAAAAAATATTTCATCTTCAAAAAGTACCCTTCCCCTGTCCTTGCCCCATTACATACATAAAGGACAATGAACAATACCAAATCAATCCTGCAAGTGAAAGATCCAGAGAAATCATAGGTTAATTGCCTATTCTTCTTTTAATAAATATTAGCATTAGTAGAATGGGAGGACATTAGTCAGCTCCTTTGGAAAAGCTGATGATTCTTGCTTCTTATATTAGCTTTATGAAAACTAAATTTAACAATTTTTATAGTATCTCCCACATACAAGGCATTGTCCTCAGTCTTATAGTTAGTTGAACAAGATAAAGCTCCTCTTGTCCTAAGGAGACTACACTAGGGAGATAAGGTACGTAAGAACACCTAATACAGTACAAAGAAAGTTTAGTATCTCTTGCCATGAAAGGGACCCAGGGGTCCTTGATTCAAAATTTCAAAAAAGGGATAACATTTAGCTGATAACACTGAGGAACTGGCATTTGAGATTTGAAGGCATGATAAAATTTGACCAGAGGAGATGAGGGGTAGAGGTTATTCTAGGCTGCAAGAGAAGCAGAAATGAGAAAGTGTAGGGTATTCTGGAGCAAACTGGGTCTGTGTGGCTGGAGTATAGGGAATGCAAAAGGTTAAAGTGAGCAGGAATAGAGGAAATGAAAATTTGATAGGGAAGCTTTGGATGCCAAGTTGAGGCAGATACTCATAATTCATTAGGGTGGGGAGTCACTAAAGGCTTTATCAGAGTGACAACTTAGGAAGATGAATCTGGCAGCATTTTCAAGGGTGAATTGAAAAAGGGAAACCCATTTAGAAAGCCAATATGAAAGTCTGGACTTGAGGTAATGAGCTCTTACACCGATAGAGCAGCAATGGTAATGAAAAGAAGAGGTGTTGCAGAGGAAGAACATACATGACTTAGCAGCTGATGGGCTACAGCAGGAGGCAATTGGGAAGAATCAAGATTAATTTTCAGGTATCGATTGTGTGAGTAAGAGAGAGCTGCTGCTCTTAAGATGAACAGGGAGTAAATGCAAGAAGCTACTTAGGAGTGTATTATTATTTCAGCGTGGACATTAGGATTGAGGTGAAATTGCAATAGGACATCCCACAAGAGTTAGCATGTAGATAGGTGGAAAGGCAGCTGCTTTTAGGAGAGTGGTTAGAACTATAGATATACGTTTGGGACTCATCTGGAAGGATATGATGGTTGCTTGACACTGCCAGTAAATGAAATCCTTTTTAAAGAGAGTGTGTAGAGAGAAAGATAAGAATATAAGAGCTTCTAAGGGAAAAATCTACATTTACAGAGTGCAGAGAGGAAAAAGCCTCAACAAAGCACTCAGAGAAGTTGTGAAACAGAAAGGAGGAGACCAAGTACAGTACAGAGTTACAGTTCAACTTCAGTCAATTCAGTGGAACAAAAGCTATTCATCAGGCAGTTACCGATAAGATAACATATTAGGTACTGGGAAAACTACAATAAATAAGCCAAATACTTTCTTGCCTTCATGTATGTTATTGTCTAGTAGGAGAAAAAGACAATTACAATTGTAATTACAATACAGCATGGAAAACGCTCCGTTGATTATTAGAGCCATGTGTCCTTACCTTTCTATGCCTCAATATTACTATCTATAGAATAAGAATATTAGTAGTATCTATTGTATCGGATTGTTGTAAAGAGATAATACATGTAAGGCACTTCCAGGCACACAGAAACTACTCAATAAATGTTAGCTCTCCCTTCTCCTTTTATTATTTTTGACATCTTATTATTGCTATGATAAGAGAAATATAAGGTGCATATAAAGGGACTAGGGTGGTCATGGAAGGCATCTCGAAGGATTAGTGTTCAACTGAGAATGAAAACAAAGAGGAAATGAAAATTGCTCCAATTAGATAAAAGTAGTTTATGAAAAGGTCCAGTAGGGTGGGCATGGTGGCTCGCTACTGTAATCCCAGCACTTTGCGAGGCTGAGGTGGGAGGATTTCTTGTGGCCAGGAGTCCAAGACCAGCCTGGGCGATATACTAAGGCCCCATCTCTAGACAAAATAAAAATTAAAAAAAAAATTAGCTGGGCATGGTGGTACATGTCTGTAGTCCCAGCTACTCAGGAGGCTGAGGCAGGAGGATCACTTGTATCCAGGAGTTTGAAACTGCATTGAGTCATGATTGTGTCACTACCCTCCAGTTTTGGCAGCGGAGTGAGATATTGTCTTTTAAAAAAATTAAAAAAAGGAAAAGGTCCAAAGGCAAGAGAGGCTATATTGTATCTCTTAAGACAAGGGAGAAAGATTATAAGGAAGAAGTGGGCAACAGGACTAAATCTCACAAAGAATGTAAGGATGCTGAAAACAGAGAAAGACCTTTGGATTTATTAATTAGAAAGTCTCTGTGTACATTCCTTACACCCAACAAATTCATATGTTGAAGCCCTAATCCCAAATACCTCAGAATGTGACTGTATCTGGGGATGAGACCTTTTAAGAGGTGATTAAGTTAAAATAAGGCCATTAGGGTGGGACCAAATCCAATCTGACTAGTGTTCTTATAAGAAAAGAAAATTTGGACAAGCAAAAACAGACACCAGGTATGTGCCTGCACAGAGGAAAGATGTGTGATACACAGTGAGGAAGCCATCTGAGGCCAAGGAGAGAGGCCTTAGAAGAAACCAAGTTGGCCAGCACTTTATTCTTGAAATTCCAGCCTCCAGAACTGTGAGAAAATAAATTACTGTTGTTTATACCACTCAGTCTGCAGTACTTTGTTATTGCAGCCCTAGCAAACCAATACACACCATTACATTCCAAGTAGCTAAGCCAGAATACGGTGGGTTAACAATGAGTGGTGGGGAGAAAATAGAAGCAATTGGAAAATTAGTGGATTTATAAGAAGATAATAATGTACCATGTCTTTTTCCCCAGGGGATTTGATTACTGTGAGTGTAGTTTTTTTCTAAATGACTTTTAGAGTTTTTCATTTTCTAGTCTCTTAAATTGTTTGTAATAAAAGAATTTAAAAAGTATCTCAACTATATGGGAAAACTGCCTTACCTCTTCTTGGTTATTATGGCTGAATCTATCATGTAACTGCAGGGTAAACCAAGGCATTTTCTTTTATAGTGATATTATCAGCAGTTCCAAAGTTGAAAATGTCATGATTTCCCTAGAGTCAGGAAAATTTCTATTTTTGGAGGGCAGAGTGGGGAGTAAGCATGGGAAAAGATATAATAGCATTGGGGGTAGGTTTTGTTTCCTTCTAAAATAATATCTTTATCTAGATTCCCAACTCCTAAATTGTAGGAATAAGACCACTTTCATACACATTGTACTAAGGTTCAAAAAATATTTAGTAATCATTTAGCAGTATTAAATACACAAGGGCAAGAATTCAGGGTTTATAAAAGTTAATGGACTAACTTGAGTTTCTACAAGCCTCCAAGATAGAGCCTTTTCTTACTTATGGAAACTTTAGTTTTTCCCTGGTCTTGCCAGATGTTCTCATTGTCATCATCACGATTTTGGTGAAGTTGTACTTATACCTGGAATAGCATTTCATTGCCACTCCAAAATATTTTATATGCTTCTCAATTCTGCTTATCTTTTGAGATCTGCTCAAGTTCTTCCTCTTGGAATGAAGCTTTCTCTGTGTACTGTAATCAAAATGAGTCTGTTTTTTCATGATGTCCCATAACATTCACATTCTGTTCCGGCAGAATAAGATGAAAATCACAGACTTTCAACTTGGACAGATCCACGTTCAAATTTCAGATCTTTCTTCTGATAGTCATTCAAGTTTGGATGAGTGGGTTAATTTTTATGAACTTTCCTTTTTTTTTTTTTTGGAAAAGTAAATTGGTAATAGGATTGTGTTAATAATTAAATAACGTTATGTATTTGAAATGCTTAGCAAATAGTTGATGACTTAGAGTCTGTGCTCTCTTGATTAGAAGGAAAGAAACTTGCTCACATTAATTTAAGTTAAAAGGAGGTTATCCTAAGGATACAAGGATGTTTACAAGGAATCCTGGGAAGACTGAACAATCAGGCTGCAGAGACAGTGGCAACTGAGGTAATCCAGAGTGCCAGCTGCCCTCCCATCTTTGTCTCTGTAACCCATGGCTTCTCCTTTCCTCTCTGCATAGCTACTCTGATCTCTCCCAGCCAAGTTTCTCTCTTTATTTTCCTCATAAGATATACCTCTGAAATGGCCACACCAGCTCAAACTCTAAGTGAATCTATAGTGCAAGCACCCAAATCACACGTAACTTTCTTCCTTGTCCTTTCGGTTCAAATTCCTTGAGAGGATCTGATTGGCTTGGTCTCTCTTCAAGTGAGACCACAAAAATTGCTGGCCAGCCTAGATTAAACCACCCCTGCCAGGGCCTGAGTCCCTTTCCACTTGTTTGTTACCTGGAAACTGGGGTCTTTGTACTCTGCTATTTATGACAAGAGCAAGGAATGAAGCAGATTCCCTAAAAGAAGAGCCAGTGATGGGGGTAAGAATGGGGAGGTACCACAAAATATTTCGAGGATTTCTAGTCAAATGTTTACTACTCCTAACAACTTAACACTGATTATATACTATCATTTGTTTTCTATACTTGTTTGCCTAAAATGGTGTTACCATTTTGTGTAAGCAAAGAATTTTAAAATTTACTCCACATAATACCTTCTATAGTGTTAACATTTATTCCTCAATATTCATTAAATATTTATTGAGCACCTACATGTCAAGCACTATCATGAAGAGTATGGTAATAAACATAATTCTTGACCTCAGGGAGCTTACGTTCTGAAATTTTTATTTTATATATAGTCCCAGTTAGGCATACACAATTGTAGAAGTTTTCATGATTTTATATAATCATCACCTTCAAAATAGAGCCTTTCTCACCACTCAATTTAAAAATACACCCACTATCACTAGTATACCCTTTCAATATTTATCCCCTGCTTCATTTGTCTTCCTAGAATTGCACAAACACATCATGTATTATATTTATTGATCTTGTTTATTGTCTCTATTACCAGACTGCAAACTTATGAAAGTAGAGATTTTTATCCCTTTTCTTCACTACGTATTCTTAGTGCTGGATATTTACTGAAAGCACAAATAAATGAAGAAATGAATGAATCATCCTACTTATTTTTTGTCAAGCATCTAATGAGTCTCAGGCACCATACTGTCTATTTTTATAAAGATCATTTTACTTACTCTTCCCAATAAGTCCATGAGGCATTTGTTAATGGGCGTCTCTACTTCATATATTGAAAAATTGGGCATAAGAGAGACTAAAATCCTTGCCCAAGTTCACATAGCCAGTCGGTGGCAAACTGGGGTTCAGGTTTGTCTGACTCAAGAGTTCATGTTCTTCACCTCTAAACTACATACTATTTGTAAATAAAATACTAGTTTACAGAAGTAGTGATGGGTCTGTAATGGTCCATACTTTGCTGTAATGTTCATTTCTTCGATGACACTGTAGGTTTGAAGCAGAATTTTAATTGAGAAAGCAACCTAAATGGCTTGCTGTGCTAGAATGTTCTTGGCTTCATGTCCCTGTCCTCTCCAGCCACGTTTTTTGGGAAAGAGTCCTGATGTACATCTAGGATGTATTTATTATTAAATATTGGTCTAGGGTGTTTGTAGTAAACAAAAGTACTTATCTTTTAAATAAAACAAGAGGGCAAGTAACAAAGTCACTGAGTTTGGGTACAATGTGAAGGAGGCAGGTAAATCTGTCAAGAGCTATGGATATTGCCACCAAGATTCTGAAGAGCCTTGTTCCTATCCAGAAAGACAGGAAACACAGTTTATAATAAACTGAGTCCTTAATGCTTTTAACCAAGATGGTTGTGAAACACTCAGAAAAAAACTAGAATATAGTAGTGGCTTAAATGAGCTATAAAGTATAAAAGAGAATAAAGATAGAAGAACTTGGTAGTATAAATAAAACATATAAAAATATTGAAATGGTAATTTTATACATGAAAGCGTTATGATAAAATAACCCTGTGGCAATGATTGACTACATCAAATTATTTTTTGACAGAACAAAAGAAAGTACTGTAGATCACCAAAGTGCCTAGGTCAAGGAATTGAACGTTCTTGACTAGTGCATTTGCAAAGCCAAATAACTATAGAAAGAGTATCTTCCAGTATTACTGTATTTATAGTTTTCCCTTTTTCTCTCCTTAATTTCAAATCCTAACACTCTTCCAGGAAGGGAGCTGTATGTATTAGCTATGTTTCTTCTCTGGAATTTCATATGGGTACAGGATAGGAGGCGTGGTGCGCCAAAAGGCAAATTTTTGGGCGTGAAAACAGGAATGCCTGTTCTCATTTAGGGCCACGGGTATGCAGGCTTGAGGTTGGGGCCTTTGCCGGGAAACAGCCCTCTTCTATGCAATATTTTCCTGTTTCCTGTCCATATTAAAGAGACTGTGGAAGTCAGCAATCCACCAAGGAAACTAAACCACACATGATGTTAGAAGAAACAGGAGGAATGATGTTTTGAGACCTGAGAACCACAGCTAGAGTAGCCACACTGAAGATCATTTTTCTTTCTCTTTTAAATATCCATAAAATTTTGCAGAAAATAATTAGCAGAACTTGTTTATGTTAGGAAATAATATTTTTCAATGTTTAGTGTTTCTGTCAGTAGAAAATGGAACACTGGTAGTTGATTCAGATGGTGTTAAATTAAAAATTCCCTATTTGTTTTACTTTGTGAGATAAGTAAAGAAGAAACATTTTCAAGTATCTTGGAAATAGACATACAATTATGTGATTAAAGTATACACCATTCATCTATTCAACAGGTATTTGTTGAATACTTATATGTGCCAAGCAGTTAGATGTTTCCTTAAAACTCAAGCCCACAGAAGGGCTTTGATATTCATATGCACCGAGTGCAGTTGACAGCTTACTGTGACATATTTTTGAGAACATAATTTGTGTAATACTTAACACATAATGAACATTTGCTGCGGCTGTTAGGCGTGTCTATAAAACTGTCATGACATGCTGGTCATACTCTGGAGGATTTCTTTTTTATAACTTATTTTCAGGTTAAATTTTGCCAGCAGATTTCTATGTTTTCATTGTTAACAGTGCATACATCTTGCTGATAACCACAGGAGATTAAATAGAAAATAAGTTTTTAGGATATTACCAGATTTATTGAATGAATTATTACCCTTGTATCTTAAAAATTTTCTTGATGTTTTGTCTTCCTTTTTGAGTTTTCTATACATACCATGTTTCTAATGCTGGAAAGAGCTTCCTCTAGAATAAAGAATGAAGAAAATTGAAATGATCTCTGAAACTCGAGAATAGTTATGTAAAAGAGAAAAAACAAAGTCTATCGTTCAAAGGCTACTGAACCAGGAAACAGATAGCCCACGTAAAAATCCCAGCTCTGGGATCAACTGGTTAGATTATTTTCATTCGGGCATCTTTTCTTTCTGCACTACTTCATCTACCAGTTGCTAACATTGAATGAACCTTTACAGTGTTCCGGGTACTGTTTTAAGGTAGGATTTTTCACATGCTATTTCCTTTTATTTTTACGACAATCTAAATTGGCACTCTGATTATTTTCATTTCATAGATGAGGAAATGGAGGCACAAATAAATGAAGTAATTTGCCCAAGCATGCATAGTTAGTAAGCAGCGGAGCTGGTATTCAAATCTGGGCAGTGTGCTCATCATTGCACCACACTGCCTCCTTACAATACCTTTGATCAGATCACGCTACTAAAAGACAAATGGGTTAAAATATTCCAAGATTTTAATTTTTACTTTTTCATCTTTAGGTTATTTAAAAATTATAAATATAATACTTAGCCAACTACATAGAAATATATAAAGTTAAAAGTAAGATAGTCGTGATCTACATAATGATGCTATGGGCAATGATGGACCTCATATACAATGACAGTCCCATAGATTATCATACCATATTTTTTCTATGTTTAGATATGTTTAGATACAAAAATACTTACCATTGTGTTACAATTGCCTACAGTATTATTACAGTAACATGTTGTTTAGGCTTGTAGCCTATACCATATAGCCTAGGTTGTATTAAGCTGTACGACCTAGGTTTGTGTAACTATATTCTATGATGTTCACCAATGACAAAATCACCTAATGACAAATTACTCAGAATGTAACCCCAACGTTATGCAATGCCTAACAATTGTACTTTATTCTTTAGTACTATTGTCAAACAAGTAATGACTGTTAACACAGTGCTGTGTATCTTTCCAGAGATTTTCTATACTCATATAACATTTTTGAAAGAAAAAGTGAAATATAGGGTAAGTATTGTTCCACATCTTGCTTTGTAAATATAACAATTTATGATATATGTCTTCTACATCAGTATGTATAAATTTACCACATTTGTTAGAGAGCCATACTTTGATTCTATTGGTTTTCTCTATTGTTTCTCATTTTGTTTCATTTATCTCCTCTCTAATACTTCTTTCTCCTTGATTTAAGTCTATTTTTCTCTTCTTTTCACAGTATCTTTATAAATTTACCACATTTTAAGAGGAACTGCCTAATGTTGCATTTTATGTATATGCAGTTTACCCTGAGCAACATGGGTTTGAACTGTGTGGGTGCACTTATAGGTGGATTGTTTACTTTTTTTCTAACTTTTATTTTAAGTTCAGGGGCAGAAGTCAGGACATTACAAGAAAAAGTTAAATTGCTTGATATGTACTATAGATTGAAGTCTGAAGCTATGATTGCCTGTCATTTCAAAGTAAAAAGAAATTCAACATAAAGACCGTTGTGAAAAAAAGAAACTCATGAAGCTGTGAAAGGCATACAGATTGACTCTGATATGGTTTGAGAAAAAGTGAAGTCATTATATGACAACTTAAAACAAAAGGAAGGTGAAGGACATCTAAAGCTGAATAAATACATAATCACAAAAACTTGTGTCCTGGGGGTTTGTTGTACAGATTATTTCATCACCCAGGTATTAAGCCTAGTTATCTGTTATTAGTTATTTTTCCTGAACCTCTCCCTCCTCCCACCCTCCACCCTCCAAAAGGCCCCGGTGTCTGTTGTTCCACTCTATGTGTCCATGTGTTGTCATCATTTAGCTCCCAATAAATATATTGGAAAATATTTTGGAGATTCCCTACAATTTGTAAAACAACTCACAGATAAACTGTGTAACCTAGGAATTTTTTTAATTAAGAAAAAGTTACATATGCCAATCATGCATTAAACTTATGCAGATACTAGTCTATTGTATCATTTGCTACCACAAAATGCACAGAAATTATTATTAAAACTTAAAATTTATAAAAACTTACATGCTGGCCGTCCGCGGTGGCTCACGCCTGTAATCCCAGCACTTTGGGAGGCCGAGGCGGGTGCATCACGAGGTCAGGAGATTGAGACCATCCTGGCTAACACAGTGAAACCCCGTTTCTACTAAAAATACAAAAAAATTAGCCGGGCGTTGTGGCGGGCGCCTGTAGTCCCAGCTGCTCGGGAGGCTGAGGCAGGAGAATGGCGTGAACTCGGGAGGCGGAGCTTGCAGTGAGCCGAGATCGCGCCATTGCACTCCAGCCTGGGCGACAGAGTGAGACTCCACCTCAAAAAAAAAAAAAAAAAACTTACATGTTTACATACCATACATAGTGCCATTTGCAGCTGAGAGAAATTTAAACAAACACAAAGATGCAGTATTAAATTGTAATTGCACAAAATTAGCTGTAGTATATTGTACTACTGTAATAATTTCTTAGGCATTTTCTGCTGCTGTTACAGTTAGCTCAAGCTATTTTTGTGAGTATCCACTTAAAGCACTGTGTGATGCTAATTATGAGTGTATGATAAGTTCAACTCTCACGTAAATTGCATATTGCAATAAAAAGTGATTTCTCACAGTTCTCATGTATTTTTCATTGTGTTTAGTGCAATACTGTAAACCCTGAATAACACCATGGTACTCATACAGAGTGCCACTAATGATGCTGTAAGTGCTCCCAAGAAGCAAAAAAAGTCAGGACTTTTACAAGAAAAAGTTAAATTGCTTGATATGTACTGTAGATTGAGGTCTGCAGCTATGATTGCCTGTCATTTCAAGATAAAGAAATTCAACATAAAGTCCATTGTGAAAAAAAGAAATTCGTGAATATGTGAAAGGCATGCAGATAGACTCTAATATGATTTGAGAAAAAGCGAAGTCATTATATGACAACTTAAAGCAAAAGGAAGGTGAAGGAAATTTAAAGCTGGATAATTTAATGCCAGCAAAGGATGGTTTGATAATTTTAGGATGAGGTTTGGCTTAAACAATGTCAAGATAACAGGAGAACCAGCTTCTACTGACCAAGATTCAGCAAATTCCCAAAAAGTCGTTAAGAAGAAGAAAGATCTGCCTGAACAGATTTTTAAAGTCCGTGAAAGTGCCCTATTCTGGAAAAAAATTGGTAAAGGACTTTAGTAAGGAAGAGAAGTGAACATCAAGATTTAAGGCAAAAAAGGATAGGGTAACTACTGTTTTGTGCAAATGCAGCCAAGTTATGAGCAAGACTGCTGTTATGTATAAAGCTGCTAACTCTCAAGCCTTGAAAGGAAAAGACAAACACCGGCTTCCAGTCTTTTGGTTGTACAACAAGAAGGCCTGGACAATGAGAACCTTTTCCCCATCAATGCTTTGTCCCTGAAGTCAGGAAGTACCTTGACAGTAGGGACTGCCTTTTAAAGTTCTTTTGTTATTGGACAATTTCCCTGGCCACGCAAAACCCTGAGTTCAACACTGAAGGCATCTACTTTCTCCTTCCACACAATGTCCTGAAATCAGCCTCTAGATCAGAGAGTCATAAAGCCCTTTAAGGCTTATTACACATAGTACTCTACAGAAAGGGTTGTCAATGCTATGCAAGACAAGCCCAAAAGAGAGAACATCATGAAAGTCTGGAAGTATTACACCATTTGAGATGCCGTTATTGTTATAGAAAAAGCTGTGAAAGACACCAGACCCAAAATAATAAATTTGTGCTTGAGAAAACTGTGTCCAGATGTTGTGCATGAGTTCATAGGATTTACAATTGAGCCATTCAAAGAAAGTATGAACTGGATTGTGGAAATGGCAAAAAAAAAAAAAAAAAAAAAAGTGAGGGTTGAAGGATTTCAGGATATGGATCTTGGAAAAATGCAAGAGTTAATAGACACTGCACCAGAGGAATTAACAGAAGATGGGTTAATGGGGATGGGTGCTTCTGAACCAGTGCCAGATAAAGAGGAAGACAGAACAAAACAGCACCCAAAAACACATTGTCATTAGCTGGCAGAAGGGTTGCCATTATTCAAGACTGCTTTTGACTTCTTTTACAACATGGACCCCTCTGTGATACAGGCACTGAAACTAAAGCAAATGGTGGAAGGAGGGTTGTTACTTTATAGGAACATTTTTAGATAAATGAAAAATCAAAAAAGTCAGAAATTACAATGTATTTCCTTAGAGTTACACCATGTATGCCTACCTCTCCTGCCTGCCCTTCTAGCTCCTTCACTTCTTCCATCTCTGCCATTCCTGAGACAGTAGTACTTCTCCTCTTCCTCTTCCTCAGCCTACATGTTCAGCCTCAACGTGAACGTGATGAGGGTGAAGACCTTTATGATAATCCACTTTCACTTAGTGAATCGTAAATATATTTTCTCCTGCTTATGATTTTCTTAATAATTTTTCTTCTTATGATTTTCTTAATGATTTTTTTCTCTAGATTACTTCGTTGTAAGAATACAGTATATAATCTGTATTAGTCAGGGTTCTCTAGAGGGACAGAACTATCAGAATATATATATATTTATTAAGTATCTATATATACTTAATAAACTCATATATATACTTAATAAACTCCTATGTATACTTAATAAACTCATATATATAGTACTTAATAAACTCATATATATATCTATATATATATATCTATATATATATGAGTTTATTAAGTACTAACTCACACGATCACAAGGTCCCACAATAGGCTGCCTGCTGGCTGAGGAGCAAGGAGAGCCAGTCCGAGTTCCAAAACTGAAGAACCTGGAGTCCGATGTTCCAGGGCAGGAAGCATCCCACATGGGGGGAAGAAGTAGGCTAGGAGGCTAGGCCAGTCTCTCTCTTCACATTTTTCTGCCTGCTTATATTCTAGCTGCACTGGCAGCTGATTAGATTGTGCCCACTCAGATTAAGGGTGGGTCTGCCTATTCCAGCCCACTGACTCAAATATTAATATCCTTTGGCAACACCCTCACAGACACACCCAGGATCAATACTTTGTATCTTTCAATCCAATCAAGTCGACATTCAGTATTAACCATCGCAAATACCTATAACATGCAAAAAAATGTTAATCAACTGTTTATGTTATCAGTAAGGCTTCCAGTTAACAACAGGCTATTAGTAAGTAAGTTTTGGAAGAGTCAAAAGTTATACTTGGATTTTTGACTGCATGGGGTGGGGCAGCTCTCCCAACCCCCATGTTGTTCAAGGACCAATTGTACAACAATGTATTTAACTGTGCTTCTCTGGATAGTCATTTATTTTCTACCCAAATTTTCATTATTTTGACATATTCCTATAGAATAGATTGGTAGAAGTAACACGCTTTTGAAAACCATAAAAGGTAATGTTAAAGAATCCTTCATGACTACTTACTTTTTTATGGGCTTGGACTGCTGCATTCTAAAAATAATGGTGAGAAGAATGAATAAATTAGAGTTTACTATGTAATAAAACCTTCTAAAAAAGAGGAGAGGTAGCAGAATTTACAAGAAGATTAAACCTGACCTTACCGAAGAGAATGATACCCTCATAGCAGCACATCTTCTTTGCTCACAGAAAGGTAAGGAAAGGTCCTTTTGTGAGTACAGCTGAGAAGATGAGTTCAGTTACCTATAACCTGGAGCATTTTACATCAATTTAGAAAAATGACCACTGCTGGTTAAAAATTATCTTTCACTGTGGATATTTTAAAGTGAGATAGAATCTAACTATTTGTCTAGCACAGAGGCAAAATTTGGGCTAGCTGACTCCAGTAGGTTCCCTCTCTTTTATTGCACTAAATGATCTTAAGGATAGTGACATTCTCTATAATTCTGCATCAGTAAAATTCAGCATCATCTTCACACAGGTTGGATGTTGGCAAATTATAGCATAATTAGTTCATTTTTCTTTTGAAATAGTTTTCAACTCTTTGCCACATTAAATTATAAAGACTTTATTTTTCTTTGTATGAGGGTGTTACACAGATTCACAATAGGTTAATGTGCCTACCAAACAGAAATGCATATCAGAAGGAGAAATGTCAGAGAGATTCCTATTTTTCTGCCATTAAAAAAAATATATAAAGGTCTGCATGTTTTAAAAGGAAAATTGATAAATATAACTTCCTGTTGTTGGAGTTCCTAACATATTGTGATTATTTAAAAAATGAATACAACATAGATTTAGGATGCTATTATTAGTTTCATGGTCTTAGGCAAACCACATAGCTTCTCTGACCTCATTTTTCTCATTTGTAGGGTAGAAATAATCAGGTTTCCATTCCTCTCTTCCAGATTGTTTGAAGAATGAAAACACGTATCTAAAAGAGTGTGAAAAATTTTAAGTGTTACAAAAAAGGAGCTAAAAACCTATGGCAGATACTCTCAGTTATCTGTCCAACAATAATTCATCCCTCATTCCATTTGTGTATTAAATTCAATTTTATCTACTGGGGCTATGTGCTTCATGGGTACCTGGGTTTCTCCTCAGCACAGGGAATACGTCTTAATAGTCCTAAGGCAATTTATTCCATTCTGCCTGCCTGTGATGGGTTTAAGAATAGGCAAGTGAATCACTTCTGGCCAGGAGAGGTCAGGGAGGATCTGCTGACTTTTGGGAAAACAGAGAGGGCATCAATCAGGAATATTCCTGTTTTCAGCCTGTGGAGGTTGTATTGTGGGGATCTGCTGCCCACGGCTGCAGAAGTCCTCTTGTAATGAAGAAGGCACAAGCCCAAGGGCAAAAATCAATGAATGGAAGATGCCAGAGCTGTGATATGAACTGCCAAATTAACCAACTCTGGGCCTTCCCCACCTTTGAATTTCTTGTTAAAAGAATTTCAAAGGTTCTTACTATTTGAGAAGATTTTACTCATGTTTTTGGTTAACAGTACCTGGAGGCATTCTAGTTGTTAAATAATTACCAGGGCAAAGTAGTTCCACCGCCTCAAAAACCATATTTACTTGTCCCTCAAAGCTATTTTGCCGAGCCAAAATGAAAGTTTGAATTATTATTTATTGAATTCAGACAATGTAGATTACATATAAATAATTTAGGCTTCCAAGTCTTTTAGTAATAGTAGTGTGAGTGGAAAAAAAGTCAGGGCCCTAAACTTCCTGAACTTGTTTTTCCTTTCATTGTGTAGATAAGTTGAAAATGTTATAAAAATAAATGCAAAAGTGAAAACAAAGTATACTTTTTTTCAAAGTTGTTCCTATTAGGAACACCTTACAAAGAGAGAAAAGACAAACCTCATAGCCATGAAATGCAAATGAATTGTTTAAAACAGTGATGAGCTGATGGGGACCAGTTAGCTTCTCTTCTGAAAGTTTAGAATTTTAAAATATAAACAGTTTATTGCATTCTAGTCTTTTGAAATGAGAGTTCTACGTTTATGAGAAATAATCTGGAATATGTAATTTAAACTTTTAAGTTTATATTTTAGTTTTGAAGAGACATCTTTATTTTGGCCAAACCCTTGGTATCTGAAATTATAATCCTTTCGTGAAAGAAATTAACTAGACATTCATAAATTAATAGAATTCTTACGGAAATGGATCTGACCTAGGGAATCAAAGCTGTTCTGAAATTTTACACAGACTTTTAATATTAGTTTAATCAAAGGTAACACTTTCTAAGATGCATGATATTTGACTTTATAATATTTGAGTTATTCATAATCTAAACTAGAGGGCTCAAATAACATGGTGTGCCATTTTCCCAATATTGTATATTAATATTTCAAAGAACTTTTGCTGACAGTAATGATCCTGAAATCTGCGAGATCCTTCCAGATCAGAAAAGTCAGAGAGGCTATTAGGTGTAGTGGTTAAGAGTGTAGCCTTTGAAGTAATGCAATTCTGGATTCAAATCCCTACTCTGTCACTTACGATGACATCTTAGACAAATCATACAGCATCACCCACCCCAGCCTTAGTTTCTCCATCTGTAAAATGGAAGCAGGGGAAGGTTGCTTACTAACATTACTACCTCATAGAGTTTGAAGATCAATGAAATGAAATGATTTATGTCAGATACTTAGCAGGGTGGATGGCCTATTAGAAGCGTCCAACAAATTCAAGTTATTGTATATAAGAAACTCAGCTCCCTTATAATTATGTAGAGCACTAAATTTTCTAAATAATTTCTATCATAGCATCCAAATGTATTTTGAGACAAATGAGTGGATGATAAGACAGATTTTGGTATTATCATTTTATTTTATTTTTATTTTTTTGAAATAGTGTCTTACAGTGTTGCCCAGGCTAAAGTGCAGTGGTGTAATCATGGCTCACTGCAGCCTCACACTTCGGGGCTCAAGGGATTCTCCCACCTCAGCCTCCTGAGTAGTTGGCACTATAGGCATGCACCATCATGCCTGGCTCATAGATACATTATATATATATATGTTTCTAGAGATGGGGGTCTTGCCTTTTTTCCCAGGCTGGTCTCAAACCTCAAACTCCTGGGCTCAAGCAGTGCTCCCACCTTGGCCTCCCAAAGTGCTGGGATTACAGATGTGAGCCGCCATGCCCGACCAATACAGAAGATGAAAAATAGGAGATTGTCAATGAACTTGAGATCATTCATTCTATGCTCATTAATTCAATATTCACTTAACAAATATTTATTGAGTGTTTACTATGGGCCAAGAACTGAGCAAAACACTCCACAATACAAGTCTGTGAAATAACCCAAACAAGAGCTGTGCATCTGTGCAGATGTTATTTTTGCCACCCAGTATCCAGTATTCATTTTTTGTCAATTGAAAACCTCTTCCTGAATAACTTATCTCTCCTCCATTATTTGTAACCTAGTTGTGCAGAGGGATGTGACATAAACCAAGACAATCAGACTCACTATCCTGGAATTTGGAAACTTGTGGGGAAGGACACATGGACAAAACCAACTGTAGCTCATTTAACCCAGTGTCCATCAGTCCATGCTCAAAGCTGCTCTAACTTCCACCTTGATCATCTGATTCCATAAGGTAGACCACATTCTATAATAATTTTCCTTTTTGCTTTGGTTGACAAATGTCAGATTATATTTCTTTCAAGCAAAGAACACTAACTGAAAGAACCTCTGAAAGTGTGACATCATTCATTCTCAGAAGTGTTGGAATCTGTTTCTAGGAAAATCTTTTTATAATATTGATGATGTGGTATTAAGTTCTCTTCATCGTTTCTACCAGAGAATTATGCTTGCTGTTAACAGACAAGCCTTGACACTCATACAAGTTAGATATGTCTCATCTAATTGTTACTCATCCATATTGTCTTAGTTGTGCATCAGAGATCCACTATGCTTTTACTTCATATCCACTCCGTTGTTCCCATATACGTCTATGTAGAATGGAGCCATGCAGAATGTCAAGCCACACACTGCAAGCAAACCTAAAATCTGTTTGCACCACATGTGCTACAATCCACTGGCCAAAGCAATTTTCATGGCCAAGAGTAGGAACAATGAGGTGAGACATATACTCTACTTAACCTGGTGGGAGATATTGTAAGTCACGTGGCAAGGGCGTGGATGTACAATTTTATTAAAAGGTGAGAGTGAAGGATTGGAGACAAAAATCTAGTCTACCGTACCTCCCATTTTCTCTCAGTGCACTGTACGACATCTTTTATTTATTGCATGCCATCAGAATACAAGGCAGGTTAAGGGAGAACTGAAAGAAGGCAGACTCCTAGTTAATATGTGTATTTACACTCGGTCTTGAAGAAGAGAGGAAGTGGATGACAATGTGTTATGATGTGTGGCAAAAATATTCAGGTCACATTTCATAGGAATTCTATTTACCCTCATAGACAAAATGTTTTGTGTGCATGTTAAATGTATAAACATAACTTTTATTAAATACTTACTTTGTGGCCAGTTGGTGTAAGTTGTTTGTGAGCATTATCTCTTAAAATCCTCATAAAAATCCTGTGGGGCTTATAGACTGAAAAAACAAAATTTTGAAAGGTTAAATAAATTTTTGCAAATGTAAGAGAAAACTAATTGTTCTGTAGCCCTGGCAACAAGTAGTCAACAGAACTGGTTTTAAACCCAGTTACTTGTTCAACATCTGCTGCAGTGAACACGCTTTTATAAACCAACTAATCAGGGCCAGCTCTTTGCTTCTGAAAGTTAGCCAATCAGGATTCACTCCAATAAACATATTCCAGAGTTTCAACCAATCCACCACAGTCCCTATCCCCAGTAATCAAACTTCTAAAAATAATGTTAACTTATCTACACCTCTCCAAGTCTCCTTGAACTGCATGCTTCCCTTAAAACCCACTGAAGACCAACAGAGCCTGTGACTGATCTAAAGCATCCACTTTTTTTTTTCTGTAGTAGCAACGCATTCAGCTTTGTCTTTTTATTTCAGGTATCATGTAATGGTCTCATTTTTCTTTGACAGCAACTTACCCAAGTTTACACAGCTGGCAAATGGTAAAATCAAGTGACAATCCTAGTTCCATCTGATTTCAGAGCCTAAACTCCTACTCAGCATGATGTACTGTTTATCCTCATTCCATAAAAATGATGGTCCAGGTACTCTTCCCTATAAAAGTTTAGCCTCTGATGGTATTTCAACTCTTGAATGGTCATTTACCTTTGCATATCTTATTTATCCAACTAACTTGTAAGTTCAGTTGAATCTAACATAATCTCACATTCCCAGTGGTGACCAATTCTTCAATTATTTACTTGTTATTTTTAAATATATTAAAAGGAATGCTTAGTATGTGCCAGGCCACCATGACAATGATGGAATTAGGATGTTTTCGCCCTCAAGGGCTGGCAGCCTAACTGGAGAGACAGAAAACAGCACTTCAGTGTGAATTGTACTACCACATATATAAGGTGCAGTGTGACCTGCAAGGGAAGAGTTCCTAAGTCTGACATTAGCATTGTGAGCAGTCTTTAAGAAATGCCAAATGACTGATATTTGCATATTACTTAGTTATTTGGAGCAAACAATTATTTCAGAGTCAAGAAAAATGTCCTCAAATTTGCCAATACTTATCAAAGTCAAATATTGAATCAGGTATTGCACTAACCCAAATTTGAATTATTTAGGAAGAGGCCACATCATAAATGTGTAGTTTATCAGGTGGTAAAAAAAAATACGTTTAAGAGAATGCCATTTCCTATTTCTATTGCCCTAAAAATTTAGTTTTAATTTTTCTGAGTATGGTGATTATTGCCTAATATAAAGTATTACACATTTCAGATACTAGATCCAAAAGATGGTGAGAATATGAAAAAAACACAATGATATTTGGTAAAATAGGAGCTGGCTTAATTAGGAGGCAGACACTCATAATCATCCTCAATTTCACTTGCACTTATTCCTTTTTATTTTTGATACAAAGCTATTTTTCTGGATTACTTCCCACTCCTTTTCCTTGGCATTCCACCAGTTTTGAAACATGATGTAATCACTGAAATGAAAATTTTGTACACAAGAAAAGAAATCTCTAGTTTATACACAAGATGTCAGTGCGTTAGGCACAGAAACAATGTTTTCATTTAGTCTTGATTAATGACTGGGCATCGCCTTAGATTTCAGTACTTTTCTTGCTTTTCTCAAACAACTTTGACCTCTGCTGATAATTTTCCTGGCTGAGCCAAGAACTGAGAGCCACTACATAATGGCCATTTCTTCTGCAGAGAGAACTGGGTGTCTGCTAGGAATGCACTGATTTAACGTGAGGTGATGTATGATATCTTCTGAATTACAATGATCTGTGGTCTTGGCTAACCAAAAAGACAGTAAGTGCATTTCAAAGCTTTAAAACATCACTGGGAAAGAGGATTGTGGCTGAAATGACTGCAGACCAAGTTTGGGTCTTTGTTGCCTTTCTTCCTGATGGAGCCCTGTGACTCCAGACTGCCCAGTACCCCCAGTCTCCTCACACAATTTTTTGGCTTTCTAACTAGATATTTACTCTTGTGTTCTAACCCTGTGTTTTCTTTTTCTTTTTCTTTCTTTTTTTTTTTTTTAATAACAGTCTGGTCACTCTTCTGTAGGGCTCCTGTGGTTTGCTGGGACATAGCTCCAGACCCTAGTTGCCTTGGTTTTTCCCTTACCTGGATGTATTACCAGTGAAGGCTGTGAAACAGCAAAGATGGCAGCCTGCTCCTTCCTCTGAAAGCTCTGTCCCGGGGGTACTGACTTGTTGCTGGCCTGGACACTTCTGCGGGAGGTGTCTGGAGACCCCTGTTGGGAGGTTTCACTCAGTCAGGAGGAATGGGATCAGGAACCTGCTTAAAGAATCAGCCTGGTTGCTTTGGGGAGAGTAGGTGTGCTGCAAAGAGGGGAACCCTTCTTCATCCAGACCACCTGGACTCTCTAGAACCAGCAGGCTGGAAAGGTTGAGCTGACTAACTGCAGAGATGTTGGCCACCCCTCCCCTCAGGAGCTCTGTCCCAGGGAGAGATCAGAGTTCTGTCCATATAACTCTAGCTGGAGTTGCTGAAATTCCTGCAGGGAGGCCCCACCCAGGAAGGAGGGATGGATTGGGGTCCCACTTAAAGAGGCAGTCTGTCTATGATCTGGCACAGTAGCTGTATTGTGTTATGGGGGACTCCTCCTCATCCAGATCACCTGGACTGCCTGGAGCTGGCAGGCTAGAATGGCTAAGTTGACCTAACCACAGAAATGGCAGCTACCGCTCCCTCTGGGAACTCATCCATCTCAGGCAGCCTTCAGCCTGCTGCAGTGGCTAGCTGGAATTCCAAGCCAGTGGGTTTTTACTTGTGAGGTGCCGTGGAAGTGGGGCCAACAGAAAAATGCTGCTTGGCTCCCTGGATTCAGCTCCCTTCATATGCGAATGTACAGATGGAACTCCCGCCTTGCTGGGATTTCAGGAGCCGGAGACTGTAAAACTCCTCGGTCTCTGTGTGTGCTTGAGTGACTGCTCTGCTGAGACTGCACAGCGCTGTGTATCAAACCCAAGGCCCTGGTGGTGTGAGCTCATGAGGGGATCTCCAGATCTGTGGGTTGCAAAGATCCATGGGAGAAGTGTGATTTCCTGGGTGGGGTTGCACAATCACTCTCTGCTTCCCTTGGCTGGGGGTGAGGGTTCCTTTGGCTCCACGCAGCTCCTGGATGCTGTTGCCTCACCCTACTTTTCTTTATTTTCTGTGGGTTGAGTTGATTGCCTAGTCAGTTCCAGTTAGAGAACCTGGATATTTCAGTAGAAGGTGCTGAATTCACTTGTTGTTTTCATTTCTCTCCATGAGAGCCATGGACCATAGCTGTTTCTAATCGGCCCTGATATAATATTTTTAAAGGGTCTGGCACATAGTGCTATATAATTAACTGTTGTTTTGTAAATGACATAACCTTTCTGATTGCTTGCCTGTTGTTTGGTGAATATTTACCTGTCTGTGAAGATGTTGCTCATGTCTCTGGAAAAAACAAACTTAGGCATTGTGCTTTCATAGCGCTTGTTACATCTTCAATTAAACATGTATCATGTTATCATTTAATTATGTATTTATCTTTTCAGTTAGGCCATGCCAAATATAGAGGCTATGCATTTTTCACTGTGGTACCCAGTCTCCAAAATAAAACAGCATCTGGCACATAGCAGGCACTCAAATATATTTTTTTTTTTTAGTGTGGTGTGCAAAGCCTTCCTGTGACTTGCCTCAAATGTGTGGCCTTGTGTTTTCATTACTGCCTACCCCTGGATCCTTGCACTAGAAATGTCCCATGCACTTCTATGATATGCCATGCTCTTTTACTCCTCGTTTCCATCCCAACTTTTATGACGGTATGATTGTGTGACTGCTGTACTCACTGCCTAATCCACCCTCACTGTAATACCCCAGGCTCCCACAAATACACACACTTGACTAACTCCTACCTGTCCTGCAATAATAAACTCAAACTCCATTTTCTCCAGACTGCCTCTTGGTTAGGACTCTGTTTGGGGACACCTCTTATATGTTGCTATTTGTACCCTCTGCATGTAACAATAACCAATATTTCAGGCATTGGCCCAAGCACTTCCCTATACTAGCTCATTTAATCTTCACAATAACCTTATGAAGTAGCAACTATTAGTAGCTACAGTTTCAAATGAGACCAGGAGACTCAGAGAGGCTGAATAATTTCTTCAAGTGGCAAGTGGCATGCCAGAATCAAACCCAGACAGTCTGACTTCAGAGTCTGTACTCTTAAGAACTTTCTGTTCTACTTCTTCCACAACAATTCATAACATCTTTATCATAGTACTCGTTATCCATCACTGTAATTTCTAATTTTCTTTTCTTCTATGCAAGCCTAGACAAAACACACTATATTCAATGCCAAAGACTTAGAAGGTAGATGAATACATCTGGAAGCCATGTAGTTAGCTAGATTTCAGGACATAAGTGGGCTTTGAAATAGATCTTGAAGAAGCAATTGGTTGTGTGCAAGGTAGCAGTGGCAGAACAGACAAGGTTGGGTGAGCCGAGTGCTAACTAGGCTGACATGAATCCTGAGTGGTTAGAGGAAGGTGAGATGAGGTGATTATAGCTCAGGTGATGATGAAGGGAAAGAGTTTATGATGGAAAATATTGGGGACTAAAAGCCACAGGAAGGCAGTGATGTGATGTGATTTGTGAAGTCTAAGAAAGTTTGCAGTAGCAGTACTTTGCATGCTCTGGGACTATATGCACTGGCAAAGGGAAAAGGGAAGTGAAGCATTTAACTGGTAAATTTCAAAAATATAAGTGGACATATGGATAATTCAGGTATGTACCTCCTTTTCTAATGTAGTGCTGGAATGGCCAGATGCCCCCCCCATGAATAGCTGATAAGTTTTCTTATATCAATGAGTACAACATATGTTAATCCAGTGTTTCTAATACATCAACTTCCTTTACAAGTTGTTTTGCCATATCCATGTACTCCTTGTAATTTATACTAATATTTTTATTTAAATTGATTTAGATCTTAGAAAACATATACTTTTTTCAAAGACAACATTATATAAATAAAAAACCATTTGCCTTCTCTTAAAAAGAAGATAAAAGTAGTCAAGACAAAGATATTGATCATAAACCACATAAATCATCTCATATATTATGAGTAATACACATACTATGGTTTGGAAAAGATTGCATTATTTCTTTAGATTGATATATACATATTTTCATTGTTTTATAAGTCAGGCAAGCAAAGCTAGGGGAAATTAAGTTGGTGCTTAAGGTCACACTATTGCTCACAGAAAAAGTTAGGACAAATACCTAGGTTGTGTGCTCTAATCTGGTATTTATTATGGCCCAAAAGAAGGCAATTGCTAAGTAGGGCCCTGAAAAGACAAAACCCAAAGCGGGGTTGGTAGAAGTGTGCTTCCAGTGTGACCAGGGAGCAGGGTGGTGGCATTGGGACCTGGCTAGATAAAGAGGCCCTGGGCTATTTAAATATCCTAGATGACCCTCAGTGAGAAAGATCTCTGGGAATACAGCTTGATATTGGAGTCTTCATCCTCACATCCACCCATACTTGGCCACTTAAATTCAATTCTGTTCTGAAACCAATAGTAGGACTAGAAATAATTTCCAGCCTGGAAGCCTTTTGGAAGCCCTGAGGATAGCCTACACCTATTGAGAACTTTTTATCTTCTAACAGATGGTGGTTCTGTGAGAGGAATCTTTGGGATTAAACCAGAGGCCAAGCCTCTGGATAAGCTTCCATCAAGCGCTGGTCCTCCAGCTTTTTTCCATGGTGCTTTGAGAATCCATCTGGTGACATCCAATTTGTAAACGTCATAGAGCACAAGAAATATGGGATGGCCTCAGTCTGGGATAGAAGAAATAAGATTTTAGGAAGTTCCTGAGGGAGTCCAAGTCCTAGGAACAATGCTAATAACTATATATCAAAGGAGAATTAAATGACACATTCCTTAGAATTACACATTAAATATTTAATTAAGTATGTAGTAGGTGCTAAATAAAGGCTTATTAGGAAAATATAACAGTTTTTGAAGTCCTTTCCTCAATGGCAGATTATATACTCAGTTGAACCTACCTTTTTAATAGGTAACAGTGGTTCAATATTGGTAATTTCAAATAGTTCAACCTAATACTTTGGTGGAAAGTGTGAGTTGGGCATTGTAGACTCTGTAGACTCCTGTCATATCTCTGTAACAAAGGTATTACATTTGATCAAACCACATGACTTTTCTAGTTCACAGTTTCTTCCACTCTTTGATATTGACATTGGAATAAACCGTTCCAACTTAGAAATTTGTTTGATTAATTAAATTGGAAAACAAAATATTCCCATTTCTACAGGGATCTCTCTTGTTGCCCTTATTTAAACATACTCACTTCTCTCCTATCATCACCTACTCTTTAGCCCCTAGCAACTACTAGTCTGTTCTACATTATAATAGTTTTTTTCTTTTTTTTTTTTTGAAACAGAGTCTCACTCTGTTGCCCAGGCTAGAGTACAATGGCACAATCTCGGCTCACTGCAACCTCCGCCTCCTGGGTTCAAGTGATTCTCCTGCCTCAGCCTCCCCAGTAGCTGGGATTACAGGCATGTGCCACTATACCTGTCTAATTGTTGTATTTTTAGTAGAGATGGGGTTTCACCATGTTGGCCAGGCTGGTGTTGAACTCCTGATCTCAGGTGATCTACCCACCTCAGCCTCCCAAAGTGTTGGATTACAGGCGTAAGCCACCATGCCTGGCCTATAATAGTTTTTTTTTTTCATTTCAAGAATGTTGTATACTCTATTTGAGGAGAATCGACATCTTTACTATGTTGAGTCTTCCAATCCATGAACATGATATATTTCTGTACTTGTTTAAATCTTTCATTTCTTTAATTAAAATTGTGTAGTTTTTTTCAGCGTAGAATTTCTGTATACATTTTGTTAGACTTATATCTAACTATTTTTCTGTAATTATAACTGGTATTTTAAGTTTTTGTTTCCATATAGAAATACATAGAAATATTGATGTTGGTATATATATCTTGTGTCCTGTAACATATCTGTCATCACCTAAGGATGCATTACAAGAACGTTGTAGTAATTCAATGTTGTTGAAGATCCTTGTTGATTTTCTGTCCAGTTTTTAAGCAATGCATAATTGTATTTCATCTTGAGTAGGTTGTGGTGGTTGTGTTCTTTAAGGAAGTGGTGTATTCAGTCAAAGTTCTCAAATTTATGAGTGTAGAACTCTTTGTAGTATTCCATATTATCCTTATGATTCTGAAAGTCCTGTAGTTGATATCCTCAGTTTCATTCCTGATATTTGTAGTTTTTGTCTTCTCTCTTTTTTTTTCTGCAGGCTTCCTAGAAGTTTGTCAATTTAATTGACCTTTGTCAAAAACCATCCCTTTGTTTCATTTAATTTTCTTTATTATTTCTGTATCTTCAGTTTCATTGATTTCTGCTCTTATTTTTGGTTTTTCCTTCTGCTTGCTTTGAGTTTATTTCATATTTGTTTTTTAGGATCTTGAGATGGGGTTTACATTTTTTTTTTTTAGAAATTCTCTTTTTTTTCTAATGTATGCATTTAGTGCTATAAATTACCCTCTCAGTGTGGTTTGGCTGTCACTCAAAAGTTTTTATATGTTGTATTTCATTAAAAATTTTCTTTGAGATTTCCTATTTGACCCATGAATTATTTAGGCCACAAATTAATTATTTCCTATTAGACCCACAAATTATTGTTTGGTTTACAAATGTTTGGTAAATTTTTTCACTATCTTTCTGTTATTGATTTATAGTTTGATGCCACTGTTATCAGAGAATGCACTCTGTATGATTTCAATTCTTTTAAATTTGTGGTGTTTATTTTATGGCTGAGGATATGGTCTACTTTGGAATATGTTCCATGGGCATTTGAAAAGAATGCACATTCTGATGTTGGGTGAAGTGTTCTATAAGTGCTGATAAAATTCTATAGTTGTTGTAGTAATTCAATGCTGTTGAAGATCCATGTTGATTTTCTGTCCAGTTGTTCTATCAGTTGTTTAGTTACTAAAGTTTACACCTGTAATTGTGGATTTGCCTATTTCTCCTTTAAGTTCTGTCAGTTTGCTCTTCTTGATAGATTGATTATTTTATTAATATGTTATATCCTTCTTTGCTCCTGGTAATTTTCTTTGCTCCAAAGTCTACCCTATCTGATGTTAATATAGCTGCTCTTCTTTTTCTTTGCTTTCCCCATCATTTTACTTTCAACTTGACCATATTGCTATATTCAAAGAATGTTTCTTATAGACAGCATACAGTTAGGTGATTTTAAAAAATCCAACCTGTTTTTTAATTGGTGTATTTTAATAATTTATGTATGATGTAATGATTGTTATGCTAGGGCTAAGTCTGCCATTTTAGTTTTTGTTTCCTCTTTGTCCTCTCTGTTTCCCGTTTCTCTGTTTTCTTTTTCTTGTCTACAGTGGATTATTTGGACATTTTTAGAATTCCATTTTGATTTGTTTATAGTGTCTTTGAGTGTATTTCATTGTAAAGCTTTTATTTTAGTGTTTTGCCTGTTTATTACATTATGTATACACAACTTAACACAGTTTACTGATGTTATCATTTTATCAGTTTGAATGAAGTATGGAAACCATATCTCTCTTATATCCTTTTACCCTCTCCCATGTATAGTTGTCTAACATATTTATTTTTTATATATTTAGAACCACATCAGATAGTGTTGCAATTTTTGCTCCAATTGTCAAAAATACTTTGGAACTAAACTCAAGAAAAGAAGAAAAACCTACTATTTTAACCCACATTTTTGCTTACTGTGTTCCTTTTTTCTCCTGAATCCCAAATTTCTTTTATTACCTCCTTTCTGTTTAGAGAATTTCTTTTAGGCATTCTTTCAGTGCATATTTGCTCATGACAAATTCTTAGTTTTCTTTCACCAGAGAATGTCTCGATTTCTCCTTCATTCCTGAAGGACAGCCTCCTTAGGTTTAGAATTCTGGGTTGATACTTTTCTTTCACCACTGGTTTCTAATGAAAAATTAATTGTCATTCTAATTGGTTTTCTCTTACAGGGAAGGTGTCATTTTTTTTTTTTTCTGGCTGCTTTCAAGGTTTTTTTTTGGGGGGTTTTTTTTTTTTCCCGTGCTTAGTATTCAGAAATTTGATTATGTTGTGTCTTGGCTTTAACTTCTTTGAATTTATCCTATTTGGATTTATTCTGCTTCTTGAGTGGATAGGTTTATGTTCCTTACTAAATTTGGCATGCTTTTAGCTACTATTTCTTCAAATGCTTTTCAGCCCTGTTGTACTCTTCCTTCTCTCCTTTCAGGATTCCAATAACACAAATGTTGGATCTTATAGTCCTACTAGTCTCTTGGCTCTGTTACTTTAAAAAAAAATAGTATTTTTTTCTCTTGTTCAAATTGCACAATTTCTATTGTTTTATCTTTTAGTTTACAGATAAAAGATGTTTTATCTTTTAGTTTACAGATTTAGTTTACAGATCCTCTGTTCTCTCCATTCTGTTGTTGAGTGCATCCACTGAGCTTTGTATTTTTTTTTTTTTTTTGACAGAATCTCGATCTGTTGCCCAGGCTGGGGTGCAGTGGTGTGATCTTGGCTTACTGTAACCTCTGCCTCCCAGGTTCAAGCAATTCTCCTGCCTCAGCCTCCCAAACAGCTGGAATTAAAGGCGTGCACCACCATGCCTGGCTAACTTTTGTATTTTTAGTACAGATGGGGTTTTACCATGTTGGCCAGGCTGGTCTTAAACTCCTGACCTCAGGTAATCTGCCCTTCTCGGCCTCCCAAAGTGCTGGAATTACAGGTGTGAGCCACCGTGCCTGTCCAGCTTTGTATTTTAGCTATTGTATTTTAGCTATTGTATTTTTCAATTTTAAAATTTCCATTTGGTTCTTCTTTACATCTTTTATTTCTTTGATGTGGCTCTCTATTTTGTTCATTCGTTTCAAATTTGTTCATACTTACTAATAGTTTTTATCACTCTGCTTCAAATCCTTTGTCAGATAATTCTACCTTCTCTGTCATCTTGGTGTTAGCATTTAGGGATGACCTTTTTTCATTCAGTTTAAAATCATGAGTGAATTCCCATTCACAATTGCTTCAAAGAGAATAAAATACCTAGGAATCCAACTTACAAGGGATGTGAAGGACCTCTTCAAGGAGAACTACAAACCACTGCTCAATGAAATAAAAGAGGATACAAACAAATGGAAGAACATTCCATGCTCATGGGTAGGAAGAATCAATATTGTGAAATGGCCATACTGCCCAAGGTAATTTTTAGATTCAATGCCATCCCCATCAAGCTACCAATGACTTTCTTCACAGAATTGGAAAAAACTACTTTAAAGTTCATATGGAACCAGAAAAAAGCCTGCATTGCCAAGTCAATCCTAAGCCAAAAGAACAAAGCTGGAGGCATCACGCTACCTGACTTCAAACTATACTACAAGGCTACAGTAACCAAAACAGCATGGTACTGGTACCAAAACAGAGATATAGACCAATGGAACAGAACAGAGCCCTCAGAAATAATGCCGCATATCTACAACCATCTGATCTTTGACAAACCTGATAAAAACAAGCAATGGGGAAAGGATTCCCTATTTAATAATGGGTGCTGGGAAAACTGGCTGGCCTTATGTAGAAAGCTGAAACTGGATCCCTTCCTTACACCTTACACAAAAATTCATTCAAGATGGATTAAAGACTTACATGTTAGACCTAAAACCATAAAAGCCCTAGAAGAAAACCTAGGCAATACCATTCACGACATAGGCATGGGCAAGGACTTCATGTCTAAAACACCAAAAGCAATGGCAACACAAGCCAAAATTGACAAAGAGCTTCTGCACAGCAAACTAAAGAGCTGTGCACAGCAAAAGAAACTAAAGAGCTTCTGCACAGCAAAAGAAACTACCATCAGAGTGAACAGGCAACCTACAAAATGGGAGAAAATTTTTGCGACCTACTCATCTGACAAAGGGCTAATATCCAGAATCTACAATGAACTCAAACAAATTTACAAGAAAAAAACAAACAACACCATCAACAAGTGGGTGAAGGATATGAACAGACACTTCTCAAAAGAAGACATTTATGCAGCCAAAAGACACATGAAAAAATGCTCATCATCACTGGCCATCAGAGAAATGCAAATCAAAACCACAATGAGATACCATTTCACACCAGTTAGAATAGCAATCATTAAAAAGTCAGGAAACAACAGGTGCTGGAGAGGATGTGGAGAAATAGAAACACTTTTACACTGTTGGTGGGACTGTAAACTAGTTCAACCATTGTGGAAGTCAGTGTGGCGATTCCTCAGGGATCTAGAACTAGAAATACCATTTGACCCAGCCATCCTGTTACGGGGTATCCACCCAAAGGTTTATAAACCATGCTGCTATAAGGACACATGCACACATATGTTTATTGTGGCACTATTCACAATGGCAAAGACTTGGAACCAACCCAAATGTCCAACAATGATAGACTGGATTAAGGAAATGTGGCATATATACACCATGGATTACTATGTAGCCATAAAAAATGATGAGTTCATTCCTTTGTAGGGACATGGATGAAGCTGGGAACCATCATTCTCAGCAAACTATCGCAAGGACAAGAAACCAAACACTGCATGTTCTCACTCACAGGTGGGAATTGAACAATGAGAACACATGGACACAAGAAGGGGAACATCACCCACCGGGGCCTTTTGTGGAGTGGGGGGAGGCGGGAGGGATAGCATTAGGAGATATACCTAATGTTAAATGATGGGTTAATGGGTGCAGTGCACCAACATGGCACATGTATACATATGTAAGGTTGTGCACATGTACTCTAAAACTTAAAGTATAATAATAATAAAAAAAAAGATCTGCTTCCTTTTCTTTTCTTTTTTTTTTTTTGGTGTGATTTTTTAAATTGGAAACTGAATATTTTTGTATTTTGCTCCAAGACTCTGGATCTTATCTAAACCTTTAGTTTTAGCATGCTTTCTCTGGCATTGCTCCAACAATGGAAGGGAGCGTGCCTCCTCATTACTATCACATGGAAGTTCCCCACTTAGCCTCAAATTAAACCAAAAGTGGAGCTTCTCTTTACTGCTGGGTAGAGGTAAGAGTTCTGGCTCCCCACATGGTCCTTAATGACGCTGCAGGAGGAGGGAAAAAGAAACATGCTTATTACTGGTCGGTAGAAATAAAGTTTCTGGTTCCTACTTGGTCCTCTTTGACACTACCGCTGTGGAAATGGTGGGACATCTCATTATACCCTAGTGAGGATGGAAGTTTAGGCTTTCCTTTCACCTTTTGCTGGTGTGGATATAGATGGGATCACAATTTCCTGTGGTTTTTGGCTACAGTAGAAAAGTTATTGTCTGAAAGTTTTCTGTTTTACTTGGTTGCTTCTTTTCTGGTCCCTTGGCTTGAGGGAGAAGATTTTTGTTGGGGCTTTTTTTTTTTTTTTTTTTTTTGTTATGACACATTGGCATTTCCAGGTTGTGGTCTTTTTCACCTCCAGGTCTGGGACATACGAGGCAAAAACAAAACTCAAGGAATTCACCAAGACACTCTTTCTTGGGTCCAGATGTCCTTAGCCTTCTTTTTGCTTTTCAGTCTTACAATCTTCATTTTACATATAATGTCCAGTTGTGCTCAGTGGGAGGAATAGGGAAAAGTATAGACAGTCTATTTTCCCAGAAGTAGAAGTCCCAGATAATATAGTATTTTAAAAGGATCTTTGGTAATCCAAACACATTTATGAGATAAAGGAAATATAAGGTTATTTTAAGCTCCAGCCATCCATCTTATTTTGCAATTGTGAGGATCACAGACTGCCTAAATGACTGACTTACTGACCAACTAACTGATTAATAATAAACTTTCTGCACATTTATCAATAAAAGAAATTATATATGACTAGTATCAGGGATAGAGTTAATAGCCAGTGACTGATGCTGAGGCTTATAAAGGCTATTTTTTTCTCTATAAAAATGTTTTTGCATTATCTAACAAAAACGATTGAAATTCTAGATGCTGTGTACTATGAATTTTCCTCTATTTATTTTCAAATTCTCCTAGTCATTATGGGTTTAAGAGATAAAAGAAATAAAGTTTGCTGAAAATAACCCTATTTACTTTCAGTCTGAAGTTTTGTTCATGGGGGAAAAGAAATCTGGTGGTTCTTCACTCTTTTGACAGATAAATTTTTTTAGCTATTTAGCTTTACTTCATTGTTTAGATACTTCCACAAGGTAGGAGCATAAAAATCAGAGCTCAGTATTCTGACCCCCTCTTCATAGTATTACAGTAGTATAAACTTGGTAAAATTTGACTGATGAATGACTGAGGCTATCCACAAACTCAGAGAGTCACTTTATAAAGGAACTGTCTCAGCTCTCCAGTGGCATAGATGAATCTTAACAATGCTAGCTGGAGGTCATATTTTCTCCTCAGTATTGGAGAAACAGTAATTTGGCAATGGTGCAGAGAAGTAACTGCTCTGAAATGATAATCAGTGTCTGTTAATGACTCAAAATGTGATTAACAGAGGTAATTTTTGATAATTTGAGTGAATAAAAGCCATCTTCTTCCCCGGCAGGCCACAGGAAATAGGTGTGGGATTATCAGGCTGGCAGGCAGAGTCATTCTGCCAACTTTGATGGTTATTGAAATTGTGTGTGAAGCTCTCAATGAATTTTTCAAAATGATCCTTGTAATAACAACAGATAAAACATATTATCTGAAGAGGCCAAGACCAAAGAATCACAATGTTTCACAAAATTTGTTAGTGAGAACAAATCATTCCTGGAAACTCCAGCAAATAGCAAATCACTCTCGGCAGTAAATGGTCAATAACATGGCATTGCCAGAAACAATTATCTACAGTTCACACCCCAGCTAGCAAATCATCCCAGCCTCTTGTCAAGTGGGGGGCCAGAGTTACGATTCATTAGCTGTGACAGTTTGACTATAACAAAGAACAGCAGACATGGAATAATAAAAAATAGGTATTGTTATTTTATGTTTTCCAACAAAGCCAACAGCCATGATGTAATATAGTTATTGTTTGCAAAATGCTGTTTTCTTCTCTGACCAGAATTTCTGGACAGATTTTGGAAGTGTGAAGGTGATGTGGAGAATGCACAAAAAGCTTGCCCTAGTTGTTATCTTCCTAGACACTTTAGTGATGGAACAGGACTTGTTGACACTTTATAGTCCAGGTTTAAAAAAGATAAGATTCATTGTTTTTTCTCCATGGTGCATCACTTACACACTAGATGCTCATCTATTGAGCCCCTTATTTCTCTGTGCCTCTGTTCATATATCTATTTAGTAATTCTTGCATCCCTCTATTGACTCACTCACATAGCCACCAATCCATTTGCCTATTCATCCACCCATCACCCATTCACCTACTCATCCACCCACACATCCACCCATACATCTGCCTAGCCACCCATTCACCCATCCCTCCATTAACCCACTTGTCGACATATCCATCCACCCATCCATCCATCCATCCATTGATCCATCATCAATCTGTCCATTCATCCATCCATCTTTCCTAGTATCTTTCTCTCTAACTAGAAAAAAAACAAGATAGTAAGGGAAAAGAAGGCAAATAAAGGGAAGAAAATGTATTTTAAAAGGCTGGAAAAAAAGAAGGGAGGGAGAACAGCATGATGAAATGAAAGAAATACTATACCTGGATTCAGGATATATTTTATTTTTCTCCTCCGCTTCCTGCATATATGAATGGTGACAGGTTTCTTGACATTTCTGAATCTCACTTTCTATAAGGAGTGATAACATGTCTCTAACTACCTCAAAGGATCACTGTGAAAGTTTCACCAATCAACAAATATGAAAGCATTCTATGAATATATAGGTCTCACAGCCTTCAGAGCTGAGAGCCCTGAACAGAGATTTACCCACATATTTATTAACAGCAAGCCAGTCATTAGTATTGCTTCTATAGATATTAGATTTAAAGTATCCCTTATGGGAAACGAAGGGATGGGCTGAAATAAAGGAATAGGTTGGGCTAGTTAACTGCAGCAGGAGCATGTCCTTAAGGCACAGATCGCTCATGCTATTGTTTGTGGCTTAAGAGTGCCTTTAAGCGGTTTTCCGCCATGGGTGGGCCAGGTGTTTCTTGCCCTCATTCTGGTAAACCCACAACATTCCAATGTGGGTGTTATGGCCAACATGAACATGTCACAGTGCTGCAAAGATTTTGTTTATGGCCAGTTTTGGGGCCAGTTTACGGCCAGATTTTGGGGGGCCTGTTCCCAACATAGTACAAAACAAATTTTAGATCATTTTAATAATAAACTTGTATATAATTTAGTTTAATATGACTCAGCTATCTGGAGATTTTTGAAGTTTTTAAAGTTTGCATGCTCCTCTCATAATTTCATTGAGTATTTGTGTGGTTTCATTTTCTAAAATTAAAATCTCTTTTTTATTTGGAATTTATCCTTGGGTAAGCAAGAAGAATGATAACATTATTTTTTGCCACATAGATATCTCTAGTTATTCTCACATCACTTATTAAAAAGTCTACATCTTTTTCATGTATTTGAGGTGCTGCCTTAGCATATACTACATTTTCATATAAAATTGGGTCTATTTTAGATTATTTATTCTGCCTATCTAGTCACATGTGAATGCCATGCTATTTAATTATAACTTACTCATAATATTAAATATATTGTACTACATGGTTCTGTAAATTTTTATTTTAATTTTCAAATTTATTTTAGATTCCAGGGGTACATACGTAGTTTTGTTACAAAGATATGTTGCATGATGCTGGAGTTTGGAGTATGATTGAACTTATCACTCAGGAAGTAGGCATAGTATCGTAGTTTTTCAAACTTTGCCTCCCCCTACTCTTGAATTTTCCAGTGTCTATTGTTCCTATTTTTATTAAATAAGTCCATGTGTACCCAATGTGTAGCTCCCACTTGTAAGTGTGAACATGCGATATTTCATTTTCTGTTTAGTTTGCCTAGGAAAATGGACTCCAGCTGCATTCATTTTACTGCAAATGAAATTATTTTGTTCTTTTTTATAGCTGTGCAGTATTCTGTGGTGTATACATATCACATTTTCTTTATCCACTTCATCACTGATGGGCACCTGGGTTTGTTCCGTGTCTTTGCTATTGTGAATAGTGCTTCAATGAACATACACATGCATGTGTCTTTATAATAGAACAATGTGTATTCCTTTGGGTATATACCAGTAATAGGATTGCTAGGTGGAATGATAATTGTCTCTTTAAGTCTCTGAGGAATCATCACACTGTCTTCCACAATGGCTAACCTAATTTACACTCCTACCAACAGTGTATAAGCATTCCTTTTTCTCCACAACCTTGCCAGCATCTATTATTTTTTGACTTTTTAATAATAGCTGTTCTGACTGGTGTGAGATGGTATCTCATTGTGGTTTTGATTTGCATTTCTCTGATGATTAGTGATGTTGAGCTTTTTTTTTTTCATATATTTGTTGGCTGCTTACATGTATTCTTTTCAGAAGTATTTGTTCATGTCCTTTGACCACTTTTTAATGAGGTTGTTTTTTGCTTGTTGATTTGTTTAAGTTCCTTATAGATGCTGGATATTAGGCCTTTGTCAGATGTATAGTTTGTGACTATTTTCTCCTGTTCTAAAGGTTTTGTTTATTATGTTGACAGTTTCCCTTGCTGTGTAGAACCTCTTATGTTTAATTAGGTCCAACTTGTCAGTTTTTGTTTTTGTTGCAATTGCTTTTGGAGACTTAGTCATAAATTCTTTTACATATTTGGGTTGATGTTGAGAAGGGTATTTTCTAGATTTTCTTCTAGGATTTTTATAGTTTGAGGTCATATATTTAAATCTTTAATCTATCTCAAATTAATTTTTATATATGCTGAAAGGTATGGGTCCAGCTTCAATCTTCTGCATATAGTTAGTCAGTTATCTCAACACCATGTATCGAATAGGGACTCCTTTCCTCATTGCTTGTTTTTGTTGGCCTTGTCAAAGATAAGATTGTTGCAGCTGTGTGACTTTATTTCTGAGTTATCTATTCTATTCCATTGGTCTATGTGTCTGTTTTTGCATGAGTACCATACTGTTTTGGTTACTGTAGCCTTGTAGTATAGTTTAAAGTCAGGTAATGTGATGCTTCTTGCTTTGTTCGTTTTGTCTAGTAATGCCTTGGCTATTCAGAATCTTTTTTGGTTCCATGTGAATTTTAGAAGAGTTTTTTTCCAATTCCGTGAAAAAATGACATTGGTAGTTTGATAGAACTAGCATTAAATCTGTAGAGTGCTTTGGGCAGTATGACCATTGTAATGATATTGATTCTTCCAATCCATGAGCATGGAATGTTTTTTCATTTGTTTGCATCACCTCTGATTTTCTTTCACAAGTGTTTTACAGCTCTCCTTGTAGAGGTCTTTCATTCCTGGGCTGGATTTATTCCAAGGTTTTTTTTTTACTTTGTGGCTGTTGAAAATGGCTTTGCATTCTTGATTTGACTCTCAGTTTGTACATTATTGGTATATAGAAATGCTACTGATTTTTGTACGTTGATTTTGTGTCCTGAAACTTTACTAAAATTATCAGTTTTAGGAGACTTTCGGCGGAGTCTTTAGGGTTTTCTAGATATAGAATGATATCATTAGTGAAGAGAAATAGTTTGATTTCTTTTTTTCCTATTGTATGCCTTTTATTTCTTTCACCTGTCTGATTGCTTCGGCTAGGACTTCCAGTACTAGGTTGAATAAGAGGGGTGAGATTGGGCATCCTTTTCTTGTTCCAGTTCTCAAGGCAAATGGTTCTAGCTTTTGCCCATTCAGTATGATGTTGGCTGTGGGTTTGTTAGAGATAATTGTTATTATTTTGAGGTATGTTTCTTTGATGCCTAATCTGTTGAGGGTTTTTATCATACAGGGATGTTGAGTTTTATTGAAGGCTTTTTCTGCTTCTACTGAGATAATCATATGGTTTAAAAAATAATTATGTTTATGTGGTGAATCACATTTATTAATCTGCTTATGTTGAACCAACCTTGCGTCCCAGCAATAAAGCCTACTTGAAGATGCTGTATTAACTTTTTTATGTGCTGCTGAATTCAATTTGCTAATATTGTTGAGGACTTTTGTGTCTATGCTCATCAGAGATATTGGCCTGAATTTTTCTTTTTTCACTGTATCTCTGCCAGGTCTTAGTATCAGAATGATGTTGGCTTTGTAGAATGAGTTCAGGGGGATTATCTCCTTCTCAATTTTTTGGAATAGTTTCATAGGATTGGTACTAGCTCTTCTTTGTATGTCTGGTAGAATTTGGCTGTGAATCCATCTGGTTGCAAGCTTTTTTGGCTGGTAGGATTTTTACTACTGCTTTGATTTTGGAACTCATTATTGGTTGAATCAGGGTTTCAATTTCTCCCTGAATGAATTTTGAGAGGTTGTATGTGACCAAAAATTGATTCACTTACTTTAGATTTGCTAGTTTATATGCATAGGAATATTCACAATAGTCTCTGAGGATCTTTTATATTTCTGGGATTGGTTGTAATATCATCTTGTCATTTCTGATTGTGCTTATTTGGATCTTTTTTTTTCTTTGTTAATCTAACCAGCAGTGTATCAATCTTGTTTATCCTTTCAAAGACCCAATCTCTGCTTTTGTTGATGTTTTGTGTGGAGTTTTGCATCTTAATTTCATTTAGTTCTGCTATTATTTTAGTTATTTCATTTTTCCTGCTAGCTTTGGGGTTAGTTTGTTCTTTTTTTTTCTAGTTTCTGTAGGTTTAATGTTAGATTGTTAGTTTGAGATCTTTCTACCTTCTTGATGAAGGCAATTAGCACTATAAACTTTCATCTTAACAGTGCTTTCACTCAATTTCAGAGATTTTGGTGTGTTGTGTCTCTATTCATTTCAAAGAATTTTCTTATTTCTGCTTTAATTTCATTGTTTATCCAAAAGTCATTCAGAAGTAAGTTATTTGATATCCATGTACTGTGTAGTTTTGCAAGATCTTCTTGGTATGGATTTCTGTTTTTTATTGCACTGTGGACCAAGAGTATGGTTGGTATGATTCTGATGTTTTGAATTTATTGAGACTTGCTTAATGGCCAAACATATGGTCAATCTTAGAGTATTTTCCACGTAGAGATGAGAAGAATGTATATTCTATGGTTGTTGGGTGGAGTATCTGTAGATGTCTATTACTTGTAATTGGTCAAGTGTTGAATTTAAGTCCAGAACTTCTTTGTTAGTTTTCTGCCTTGATGATCTGTCTAATCCTGTCAGTGGAGTGTTGAAGTTCCCCGCTGTTATTGTGTTACTGCCTGAGACCACACAATAGTACTAGTTCTAGAAGTACTTGTAGTTCTAGAAGCACTTGTTTTTATGCATTTAGGTGCTCCAATGTTGGGTGCATAAACATTTAGGATAGTTAAATCTTCTTGTTGAATTACACCTTTTATCATTATGTAATGTCCTTCTTTGTGCTTTTTGACTGTTGTTGGCTTAACATCTCTTTAATTTGATATAAGAATAGTGCCCCACACTTTTTTGTTTTCTATTTGCATGATATATCTTTCTTTATCCTTTTATTTTGAGCCTGAGGTTGTTGTTACATGTGAGATGGGTCTCTTGAAGACAGCAGATGGTTGGGTCTTTTTCCTAAAATCTAATTCACTAGTCTATGCCTTTTAAGTGGGGCATTTAGACCATTTATTTTTAAGGTTAATATTGACATGTGGGGATTTGATACTGTTATCATGTTGTTAGTTGTTTTGTAGACTCAATTGTGTCATTGCTTTATAGGGTCTTTGGGCTGTGTGCTTAAGTTTTTGTTGTGGTAGTAGTTACTATTCTTTCATTTCCGTGTTTAGAACCCTCTTAAAGACCTCTCTGGATCTTAAGGACCTCAGCTTGTCTGGAAAGGATTTTATTTCTCTTTTGTTTACGATGCTTAGTTTGGTGGGATATGAAATTCTTGGTTGAAATTTATTTTCTTTAAGGATGTTAATAATAGCTTTCTAACTTTCCTGGCTTGTAAGGTTTCTGCTGAAAGATATGTTGTTAGCCAGATGGTACTTTCTTTGTAAGTGACCTAACCCTTTTCTCTAACTGCCTTTAATATTTTTGCTTTTGTGTTGACCTTGATGAATCTGATTACTATGTGCCTTGTGAATAGTCATCTTGTATATGGGGTTCTCTCAAAAGTTTTCTGAATTTCTTGAATTTGCATGTTGACTTTCCAGTGAGGTGAAGAAATTCTCATAGACTATATCCTCCCAGATGATTTTCAAGTTGTTTTCTCTCTTGCCTTCTCTCTCAGGAAAGCCAGAGTTGTTGGTTTGGTCTCTTTACATAATCCATACTTCTCTGATACTTTGTTCATTTTTAAAAATTCTTTTTACTTTATTTTTGCCTGAATGGGTTGATTTAAAGGACCGGTCTTTGAGTTCTGAGATTATTTCCTCAGCTTGGTCTATTCTGTTATTAATGCTTTCTACCATATTATGAAATTCATGTAGTGAATTTTTTTCATTCTAGGAGTTCCATTTGATTCTTTCTTAAAATGGCTATGTCAACTTTCAACTTCTGGATTATTTTAGTGGCTTCTTTGGTTGGGTTTCAACTTCCTCTTGAATCTCATTGAGCTTTCTTGCCATCCAGATTCTGAATTCTATGTCTGTCATTTCAATCTGGTTGGAAGCCATTGCGGGGGAATGAGTGCAATCATTTAGGGGTAAGGGGACACCCTGACTTTTTGAATTGCCAGAGTTCTTGAGCTAATTATTTATCAACTGAGAGGGCTGGTGTTTCTTTATATTTTTGAAGTTGCTATCATTTGGATGGGTTTTTGTATTTATATTCTTCATGTTGAATATAGTTGATATTCAGGGCTTCATTTCTGGTTCTGTCTGAGGGCCAAAACTCTGTACGGGATTTATTTATTTATTTATTTTGTGGCTTGATTCCTGCATTGGGTTTCACTGGCAACATGTGCTGAATGAATTTTTGTTTGGTGGTGTAATTCAGGCTGTGATCCAGTAGATGGCTTGCAGATAGGCTTTTGCTCAGCCATGTGCCTCTTGGTATTTCAGCATGTTTGCAGCTGTGCTCTGGGGTTGGGGGAGGTGGAGGGTGAGAGAAAACCCCCTTGCCAGATCCATTTCCATGTCTTGAGGGAGCCCCTTCCAATCACTGATATTAGGCTTGTGTTTCCTTAGCCCCACAGGGGACCCTGGCAGGCCACACTTTCTCCTCTCTCAGGGGTGGCATGAGACAAAGTTTAGGCCAGGTTGGTCACCTGGCTACCTACAGCTCCCTGGGTGCCCACTGTCCCTCTGTGTTTGGCAGAGACCACGTGTGTTGTAGGGTGTGGCTGTGTGCTTCTGTTGATGCAGTAGGTCGAGGATGGGGATCATCAGGCAGGGCAGTGTTGTCATGGATGTGCAACTGGTGTGGTATCCGTGGAACATGGTTTTTTGCACAGCTGATGGGTGTGGGAACTTCCCAGCTCACACTCCACTGACTGGGCTCCTTCTAGTGTCTGCCCCCGTAGCTGGCCCAACCAGCCAGGTTTTTTTTTTTTTTTTAAACTTTTTCAGGTTCAGGGGTGCATGTGAAGTTTTGTTATATAGGTACACATGTGCCATGGGGGTTTGTTGTATAGATTACTTCATCACCCAGGTATTAAGCCTAGTACCCATTAGTTATTTTTCCTGATTCTCTCCCTGCTCCTATCCTCCACCCTCCAATAGGCCCCAGTGTGTGTTGTTCCCCTCTATGTATTTATGTGTTCTCAACACTTAGCTCTTGCTTATAAGAGAAAACAGGCAGTATTTTGTAGTTTGTTCCTGTGCTAGTTTGCTAAGGATAATGGCCTCCAGGTCCATCCATGTTCCTGCAAAGAATATGATCTCATTCTTTTTTTATGACTGCATAATATTCCATGGCATATATGTACCACATTTTCTTTATACAACCTATCATTGATAGGCATTTAGGTTGATTCCATGACTTTGCTATTGTGAATAGTGCTGCAATGAACATACGTGCACATGTGTTTTTATAATAGAATGATTTATTCTTTTGGGTATATGTCTAGTAATGGGATTTCTGGGTCAAATGGTATTTCTAAATTTAGATCTTTGAGGAGTCACCACACTATCTTTCAAGTAGCTGAAATAATTTGCACTCCCAACAACAGTGTATAAGCATTCTGCTTTCTCCACAACCTCACCAGCTCCTGTTTTTTTTTTTTTTTTTTTTTGACTTTTTAATAGTAGCCATTCTGACTGGTGTGAGATTGTATCTCATAGTGGTTTTGACTTGCATTTCTCTAATAATCAGTGATGTGGAACTTTTTTTCATATGCTTGTTGGCTACATGTATGTCTTCTTTTGAAAAGTGTCTGTTCATGTCCTTTGCCCACTTTTTTGGGGTGGCTGCTTGTTTTTTTCTTGTAAATTTGTTTAAGTTCCTTATAGATGCTGGATATTAGACCTTTGTCAGATGCATAGTTTGCAAAAATTTTCTCCCATTCTGTAGATTGTCTTTTGACTAAGTTGATAATTTCTTTTGCTGTGCAGAAGCTCTTTAATTTAATTAGATCCCATTTATCAATTTTTGCTTTTGTTGCAATTGCTTTTGGTGTCTTCATTATAAAATCTTTGCCCATGTCTATGTCCTGAATGGTATTACCTAGGTTGTCTTCCAGAATTGCTATTGTTTTGGATATTACATTTAAGTCTTTAAATTCACCTTGAGTAGATTTTTGTATAAGGAATAAGGAGGGTATCCAGTTTTTATCTTCTGCATATGGCTAGCCAGTTATCTTAGTATCATTTATTAAATAGGGAATCCTTTCCCCATTGCTTGCTTTTGTCAGGCTTGTTGAAGATCAGATAGTTAGTTGTAGGTATGCTGTCTTACTTCTGGGTTCTCTATTCTGTTTCATGGGTCTATGTGCCTGTTTTTGTACCAGTGCCATGCTGTTTTGGTCACTGTAGCTCTGTAATATAGTTTGAAGTTGGGTAGCATGATACCTCCAGCTTTGTTCCTTTTGCTTAGGATTGCCTTGGCTATTTGACCTTTTTTTGGTTCCATATGAATTTTAAAATAGTGTTTTTCTAGTTCTATGAAGAATTTCCATGGTAGTTAATAGAAATAGCATTGAATTTATAAATTGCTTTGGGCAGTATGGCCATTTTAATATTGATTCTTCTGGTTCATGATCATGAATGTTTTTGCATTTTTTGTGTCATCTCTGATTTATTTGAGCAGTGGTTTGTAGTTTTCCTTGTAGAGATCGTTCACCTCTTTAGTAAGCTATATTCCTAGGTATTTTATTCTTTTTGTGGCAATTGTAAATGGGAGTACATTCTTGATTTTACTCTTAGCTTAACTCTTGTTGGTGTGTAGGAATGCTAATGACTTCTTTCTTTTTTTTTTAGGATGGAGTCTCGCTCTGTCGCCCAGGCTGGAATGCAGTGGCGTGATCTCGGCTCACTGCAAGCTCCGTCTCCCAGGTTCACGCCATTCTCTTGCCTCAGCCTCCCTAGTATCTGGGGCTACAGGCACCTGACACCATGCCTGGCTAATTTTTTGTATTTTTAGTAGAGACAGCGTTTCACCATGTTAGCCAGAATGGTCTCGATCTCCTGACCTTGTGAATTGATTTTGTATCCTGAAACTTTGTTGAAGTTGTTTCAGTTTTTGCCCACTCCATATGGTGTTGGCTCTGGGTTTGTCATAGATGGCTCTTATTATTTTGAGGTATGGTCCTTCAATACCTAGTTTATTGAGAGTTTTTAACATGAATTGATGTTTAATTTTATCAAAAGCCTTTTCTGCATCAATTGAGATAATAATTTGGTTTTGTCTTTAGTTCTGTTTATGTGATGACCTTGCATCCCAGAGTTAAAGCCTACTTGATCATGATGGATATGCCTTTTGATGTGCTGCTGGATTTGGTATGCCAATATTTTGTTGAGAATTTTTGCATTGATGTTCATAAAAAATATGGGCCTGAAGTTTTCTTTTTTTGCTGTATCTCTCCCAGATTTTGATATTAGGATGATGCTGAGTTAGGGAGGAGTCCATTTTTATTTTTTTGAGTAGTTTCAGAAGGAAAAGTACTAGCTCTTTTTTGTACACTTGGTAGAATTCAGCTGTGAACCCATCTGGTTCCTGGGCTTTTTTGGGACAGTAGGCTATTTAATGCTGCCTCAATTTCAGGGCTCATTATTGGTTGGTTCAGGGATTCAATTTCTTCCTGGTTCAGTCTTGGGAGAGAGTATGTGTCCAGGAATTTATTTATTTATTGTAGATTTTCTAGTTTATGTGCATAGAGGTGTTTATAGTACTTTCTGATGGTTGTTTGTATTTCTGTGGGGTCAGTGGTAATATACCCCTTATCATTTCTGATTGTTGCTATTTGATTCTTCTCTGTTGTCTTTATTAGTCTAGCTAGCAGTCTACTTTCTTAATTTTTTCAAAAATAAACAAAACCCAGATTTGTTGATTGTTTTGAAGGGTTTTTTTTTGTGTGTGTGTCTCTATCTCCTTTAGTTCCACTCTGATCTTGGTTATCTTTTGTCTTATGCTAGCTATGGTGTTTGTTTGCTATTGGTTCTCTAGTTATTTAGTTGTGTTGTTATCTTCTTAACTTGAGATCTTCCTAGCTTTTTGATGTAGGCATTTAGTGATATAAATTTCCCTCTTAACACTGCTTTAGTTACATCCCAGAGATTCTGGTACACTGTCTCTCTGTTCTTATTTTTCAAAGAACTTCTTGATTTCTGCCTTAATTTCATTATTTACCCAAAAAGTCTTTCAGGTGTAGGCTATTTCACTTCCATGTAATCATACGATTTTGAGTGGATTTCTTAGTCCTGATTTCTAATTTGATTGTGCTGCAGTCCAGGAGAATGTTTGTTATAATTTCATTTCTTTTGCATTTGTTGAGGAATTTTTTACTTCTGAGTATGTGATCGATTTTAGAGTATGTGCCATGTGATGAGGAGATGAATCTATATTCTGTTGTTTTTAGGTGGAGAGTTCTGTAGATATCTATCAGGCCCATTTGAGCCTGTGCTGAGTTAAGGTCCTAAATATGTTTGTTAATTTTCTGTCTCAATGATCTGTCTAATATTGTTAGTGGGGTGTTGAAGTCTCTCACTATTATTGTGTGGGAATCTAAGTCTCTTTGCAGGTCTCTAAAAACTTGCTTTATGAATCTGGGTACTCCTGTATTGAGTGCTCATATATTTAGGATAGTTAGATCTTCCTGTTGAATTGAACCCTTTACCATTATGTAATGCCCTGTTTGTCTTTTTTGATCTTTGTTTGTTTGAAGTCTGTTTTGCCAGAAACTAGGATTGCAATTCCTGATTCTGATTTCCATTTGCTTGGTATATTATTTCTCCATACCTTTGTTTTTAGTGTATATTTGTCATTACATGTGAGATGGGTCTCTTGAAGACAGCTGATATGGTTTGTCTCTGTGTCCCCGCCCAAATCTCATGTCAAATTGTAATTCCCAATGTTGGGGGAGGGACCTGGTAGGAAGTGATGGGATCATGGGGGTGGTTCTCTTGTTGTTCTCATGATAATGAGTGAGTTCTCATGAGGTCTGGTTGTTTAAAAGTGTGTAGCACTTCTTCTTCCTTTGCTCTCTCTCCTGCCACCATGTGAAGACGTTCCTTGCTTCCCCTTTGTCTTCTGCCATGATTGTAAGTTTTCCAAGGCTTCCCCAGGCATGCCTCCTGTATAACCCGCAGAACTGTGAGTCAATTAAGCCTCTTTTCTCCATAAATTACCCAGTCTCATGTATGTCTTTATAGCAGTGTGAGAATGGACTAATCCCACAGCGTACAAGTGGGTCTTGGTTTTTTACCCAGGCTGCCATTCTGTGTCTTTTAATTGGGTCATTAAGCCCATGTATATTTTAGATTAGTATTGCTATGTGTGGATTTGACTCTGCCATCATGATGTTAGCTGGTTATTTTGCAGACTTTTTAGTGTGGTTGCTTTATAGTGTCACTGGTCTGTGTACTTCAGTGTTTTTTTGTTATGCCTGGTAACAATTTTTCCTTTCCATATTTAGTGCTTCCTCAGGAGCTCTTGTAAGGCAGGTCTAGAGTAACAAATTCCCTATTCCCTCAGCATTTTCTTGTCTGAAAAGGATTTTATTTCTCCTTTGCTTATGAAGCTTAGTTTGGCCAGACACGAAATTCTCGGTTAGAATTTCCTTTCTTTAAGAATGCTGAATATTGGCACCCACTCTCTTCTGGCTTGTAGGTTTCAGCTAAGAGTTCCACTGTTAGTCTGATGGGCTTCTCTTGTAGGTGACCTGACCATTCTCCCTAGGTGCCTTAAAATTTTTTCTTTCGTTTAGACCTTGGAGAATCTGATGATTATGTGTCTTGGGAATGATCTTGTGAAGTATCTGACCGGGGTTCTTGGCATTTCCTGAATTTGAATGTTGGCCTCTCTAGTTAGGCTGGGGAAGTTTTCATGGATGATATCCTGAAATATATTTTCCAAGTTGGTTCCATTCTCAACATTTCTTCCAAGTACACCAATCAGTCATAGATTCAATCTTTGTATATAATCCTTTATTTCTCAGAGTTTTTGTTCATTCCTTTTCATTCTTTTTTCCTCTATTGTTGTTGCCTTTTATTTCAGAAAGCCAGTCTTCAAGATCTGATATTATTTCCTCTGCTCGGTCTATTCGGTCATAGATTCAATCTTTGTACATAATCCTGTTATTTCTCAGAGATTTTGTTCATTCCTTTCCATTCTTTTTTCCTCTATTCTTGTTCCCTGTCTTTTATTTCAGAAAGGCAGTCTTCAAGTTCTGAGATTATTTCCTCTGCTTGGTCTATTCTGCTATTAATTACTGTGATAACATTATTATATTCCTTTAGTGTGTTTTTTCAGCTCAGTCAGGTCAGTTACATTCTTCTCTTTACTGGATATTTTGTCTGTCAACTCCTGCAACATTTTATCATGATTTTTAGTTTCCTTGCATTGGGTTTCAATGTACTCCTGGAGCTCAATGAACTTCATTCCTATCCATATTCTGAATTTTATTTCCATTATTTCAGCCATATCAGCCTCTGCATAGTTCCAAACACTTGCTGGAGAGGTAATGTGGTCATTTGGAGGAAAGAAGGCACTCTGGCTTTTTGAGCATTTTTATGCTGATTCTTTCTCATCTTTGTGGGTTTATCTACCTTCAATCTTTGAGGTAACTTGTAGGGAGACCCCCTGAAACTATTGCTATGGAATAAAAGAGGAAATGCTCCTGATTATTGTAAATACAAAATTGCATGCAGGATTGTGCAAAGACAATGCCAGGTTGGACAGCCAGAATGAGCCAACAGCATGTGATGTGCTTCCCCCTGCAGAGAGCCTATGAACAGACGTGCAGTCAGGGAGGTTTCACATGACCAAGATTCCTATCCCAGAAAAGCAGATGTTCATAGCTGTGGGGATGGAATGTGACCCTTGTGGAGAGCCTATAGACGGACACATGAGGGGCACCTGTTCATGTGGATAAGATATGGCTATAAATGCCCTCATCTTGTCACGGCTGTTCTAGGCCTCCTTAGGGTTAAGGCGTACTCCCTTCTGAGAATTTCTGGTCTAACCGGTTGTCTAGCTTCACATCCTGTTTCTATGGATTGTTTGTAACCAGCTTTTGCTGCAACTATTACTGCTGATTAATATCTTGCTAGTCATAGGTTATGGGAAGACTGTGTTTCTGTTTTAAGACTCCGTTAGAAATTACTGATGCACACTATATATTGTAAATTCTTATCTCTGTATACTGTACTTCTGCATACAGATGTTATGTTAAAGAATTACTTCATCCCCATGTGACCATCTCACCTTATAATCAAACAACCCTAAATCCCTCACTAACCTACCCCTGCCCTCACTAAACTCAATAATAAATGCTGGTATATCCAGTACATTGGCGGCATCACGGGACCAGAAGGTGGTGACCCCCCTGGACCCAGCTTTCACTATCTTGTATGTGTCTATTATTTCTCAACCTGCTGATCCGCCTGGGAACAAAGGAAGAGCCCTGTTGTATTGCGGGCTGCTGGCCAGATCCCGCAACAGTTACTAATCTTTGAATTTTTTTTCTTTTATCCTATTTGATGACCTTGAGGGTGTGATTGTGGTATAAGGTGGATTCAGTTGACTGGCTTCATTTCTGGAAAGCTTTAGGTGGCCAGTGCTCAGCTCCCAACTCCTGGGCCACATGCTGTAACTCTGGGGGACTTGTATTGGGTCCTGACTTTGTTGTCTGGCTCCTTGAGGTTTGGAGTCCACCACACGGGGTGGCAGTGGGGGCAAGATGCAGTAGCTGCAGCAGAGTGCCAGTGGATGCAGTGGTGGCTGGCTCCCTGTGGATGTTAATCACAGTGAGGGAGGCAAGGAAGCTTAAGAGGAAAGCAGAGGTTGGGGGGGCCTGCTGAAGACTGTGTGTGCTGTTGCATGGAAGTGGAGTTGGCTTGGAGCAAGGTGCTGGCCAGCGCAGGTCTGGATGCCTTCTCTGTGCTCTGCAAGCTGGAGTGATGGCTCAGGGAGGATACCTTGTTCTCTTCTCAGTGTTAGAGCAAGAGCAGGGCACTGGCTGAGGTGGGGTTTGCTGGCTCTGTTCCAATCAAGGCTCCCTCTGCAATGGCAGTCTGGTGGGGGTGAGAGGTGTACTATACTCACACGTGCTGGTGGAGAAAGTAAAACAAAAGCTACCCATGCAGACATGCATCAGTAAAGTGATGTGGGGAGTTGCCATGGGATTGGGGGAAGCTGCAACTATGGGGAGGGAGCATGTGGGTTGGTGTGCAGCCTTAGAAGCTGCCTCTCTGGAGCTCTTCACTGCTCAGGGACGGTCTGCTGGCACAGAAGCGATGGTGTGGATTCTCACGGAACCCAAGACTGCCCTATAAGAAGTCATGGCCAGGCTGGGGCCCCTAGAGAGGTCAGCAGACCAAGGAGTGCTCAGGTTGAACCAGCCCCATCTGAGGTGCTCCACTGCCCTTCAGAGGTCAAGTCCATCAGTTCCCTTAGGGCTAAAGTCTCCTATGGCAGCAAGTTGAGCCTAGGGGGATGGCCTTCTCTGGCCCTGCTCCACTACAGCCACTCCCACACCAAACCCTCTGGGCTTCACATCAGCTGGCCTGCTGCCCCACCACTTCTCTAAGCAGCTCCCCCTGCCACCTCAATTGTCCATGGTGGTCGAAGGGTTCCCTCCTGCCAGGAATCCAGAGGCCAATGACAAGAGTGGGTTGCTCCTTGTCAGTTCAACTAACCCATTCCCCCAGAGCTGTTGTGGTTCAATAATGAGCCCCAGTGTGCAGTAGCCCTTTCAAGGTTCTCAGTTTTTTACCCTTCAGACCAGCTTCTGTGTCTTCCCTCTCTCCCCTCTCAGCACCTTCCCTCTGAAGATCTGTTAAAAGCACGCCAGTATTCTCAATCCCTCTGTGGGAGCCACTCCACTTGTCTCTATCTAGTCAGTCTTCTTGTCCCCCCATCCCAGTTTCCCCACAAGTTAGTTTTGTCTCAACCTTTCTGCACCCAGGTCACTGGACTGTTAGTTACTGTTGGCCATGGGGCTCCCTCAAGTAGAGGCTGCAGCTGGCAAACAGGCTACACCCTTCCTGGACCAGTCTTGTGGAGGGAGGTACTCGCAGCTCCTATGCCATCCCTGAAACCCACATCTCACCCTACTCAGTGTTCAGAGAGTGGGGTCTCCTATCCAACTCATGCTCTGGCTACAGATCTCAGCTTGATATTCCTGAGCTGTGTGCTTGAACCCTGGGAGGTTGGGATTGGCTTTGTCCTCTGGCCCCTCAGAGTTGAGCCCTGGCTGTGCTGAGGGGACCATAGTGTCACAGGCCACTGGCAAAATACCCAGGTGGGGCAGTGGAGGCTGTGCTGTGTTCATGCTCTCATGGGAGTGGCCAGGCAGGGGTCTTGGGAGGGGCTGGCAGACAGCGGGGTGTGCAGATCAGACAGGCCCAAGTCCGTCAGGAAAGACCGCCCTTCTGTCTCCCAGCCTGGCCGTCAGCAGGGGCTAGAGCAACTCGGAGCAAGATGGAAAGCCTTGGGGAATAGGCATCTATGGTCGCATTTTGCTGTAGCTTCCCTGCATGCAGAACCTTCTGAGCTCCAAGCAGTCTTGAGCTTTGGCTTTGCCAAACTCTTCAGACAGTTTCTCTTGCAAATTCAGAGGTCTATGGGGTCATGGGATCTCTTGTAGCTAGGATCCCGGAGGTCCACAGCAGGAGCGTGTTTCCCTGCAGTTTCTTTTCTCATCCCTTCCTTAGGTTCCCTTCAAGGCCAGGAGCTGCGCCGGCACTCAGCAACTCTGTGCAGGGTTCCAGGCTTTTGCCCTGTTCTACCACAGTAGACTTTCAGTATTTTTTTTTTTTTCTCAAAAGATCTGTTTGAAGTGTGATAGTTTACTTGATATTCTGGTATCTCTCAGTGGGTGAAGTGCTTCCCATCTGCATCTGGTAGGCTATCTTGTCTCCTCCCATTATTTTCTTTTATCTTACAACAACTTTGTATGTGTGTTGACCACAGTCTTTTGTTCTTGTTTCAGTGAGATGGGTTTTTCACAGTTTCAGAAGATGAGTGTAAGCCTTCAGAGCATTCCTGCTGTGAAAGAAAATAAATCCTGGGGCCCCCAAATCACTAAACTAAAAGAAAAGTCAAGCTTGGAATCCCTTAGGGCAAACTTGCCCCCATTCTATTCAAAGTCACCCCTCTGCTCACTGAGATAAATGCATATGTGATTGCCTCCTTTGGAGAGGCTAATCAGAAACTCGAAAGAATACAACCATTTGTCTCTTATCTATCTATGACCTGGAAGCCCCCTCCCCACTTGGAGTTGTCCCACCTTTTGGACCAAACCAATGTTCATTTTATATATGTTGATTAATGTCTCATGTATCCCTAAAATGTATAAAACCAAGCTGTGCTCTGACAACCTTGGGCACTTGTTGTCAAGACCTCCTAAGGCTATGTCATGTGTGCGCATTCTCAACCTTAGCAAAATAAACTTTCTAAATTAACCAAGACCTGTCTCAAATATCCGGGGTTCACATTTTTTCACAGATGTAGAGATCTCTTTTCTTATTGTTGTGAAGTGGTTAGATATATGATCTCCTTGTGCCACTGCACTCCAGCCTGGGCAACAGAGGGAGACTCCGTCTCAAAAAAAAAAAAAAAAAAATATATATATATATATGTATATATATGATCTCCTTCTTTCTGTGACCTACTTTCTCTGTTCTCTTCCCCTACTTTTAACTGGATCTTTTCTTTGGTCCTACATGTCTCTATCCTGCTAAGTTTAAATTCTACTCATAGTAGATTCTTCTCAATTCTGGTCTTTGACCTAAAAAGGAACTATTATATTTCAAGTTTTCATATAATACAAACTGACTTGCACCATCTGACTTTTGCTGTACTTTTGCACTTGCAAATTAGAGCCCATGAAACCAGTTCCAGTTTTGGTGCTGTTTTAAGAATGGCTCACTGAACTTTCCAAAATAGATGTCTCCATTTTAAGTCCTTGAGCAATTCAATTTTAGGGTCCTGCAGCTTTCCCAGCTATCAGTAATCCTTTTATCTACTCCCTGCTTCACCCTTCACAGTTACCATTACTATGTGAAACTTATTCTAGTTAGCTTGACCGCAATTTCTCACATTTTAGGGTTCATGGAGATACTTTGTTGTTCACTTTTTTTGTAGATTTTGGCAGTATGTTTTGTTATTCCAGTTGCATTGCCTGTTGTGTAGGGGAAATTGGAAAAGTCAAAAACTGTGCTGCATTCTAAAATCTTTCTTTGAACTCTCCCCTACATTTCTTCCTAATAATTTTAAATATTTGCCTTTCTGTATGTAATTATTTATTCCAGCTGACTTTTATTTTCAAGTAAGATGTTGAGTAATGCTTTGACCTTATTTTTCCCATTTATGACATTTCCCCCCACATATATGCATCTTTCCCTCCTCTTAATTGTAATCTTGTATCTCTTACAAGTGTTCATAGAAACTTGATTCTGTTTGAGTATCTCTATTCTGTATTTCTATCCTTTTACCAAGGCAACTTGGTATAATTATGGTAATTATACCAAGTAATTATAATTATGGTATAATTACCATAGTAATTATATTTCTTGATATTTTATAATTCTGCTACCTCCTCCCTGTTCTTTGTCTTGTTCAAAATTTTTTGTCTGTTTTTGTCTTTCTCTCATCTTATCATTTTATTATCAGCGTGATAATTTTGCTAAAAATATTGTGATTTTAGAAAGATTTGACTTTTTTAACATATCAATTTTTTTCTACCTATGCACATAGATCACCATTTATTTATGGTGACTTTTATATACTCCATGAAAGCTTTATAACTTTCTCCATTAATGAATTACAGGTATTTTCTTAGATTTTATTCAATCTTTAATAGTGGTGGGACAAATACCACTCTTATCTTGCTACTATTACTAAGGAGTATTCTTTCAAATTTTAAAATAAAATACGATGTTTGTTCTGTATTTTTGGAATTCCTTTTCTCAGGTAATGAAAGATATTTCTATTCCAAGTTTAACATGAGTTTTATCATGAGTAAGTAATTTTATTGATGGTCTTTAGCATTTTACATCACATGTTTTATTTTACTTTAAACTGTTAATGTAATAAGTATGTTACCAGGTTTTTTCCCCAATATTAAGCCATTCTTGTATTACTGGGTTAAATCCACCTTGCGTGTGATGCATATATCATGATTTATATGTCACATGACACAAATTCAGAAATAAGACCTTTGGCAATTGGCTCCTGTCTTTCACAAATGTTTTCAAACAATGGTGGAACAAAGTACTTGTCTTCATTAAGGAATGAGTGGCATAGAAAAGAAGGCAAGGAAAAATGGAATATTAGTGAATAGCTCTTCTTTGGGAAACAGAGAGGTGGAAAGTGGATCCCCATATCTTAGTATTCTCCAAGCCTACTCTTACCAGACCACTGCTGTTGTTGTAGAAATCACAACTGGCCACCGAACCAAGACACCAGGTGTCTTGATACTGAGACAGATCTGTATCATGCAGCTGGGTCTTAGAACTTCCAGCTGACTAGCTCCATAGGCTCAAACCAAATATTTAATTAGCCTTATAATAAAGAAATTCACGAATATATGAGATGCATTTATTTGCATTCTGTCTACTCCATATACAGTTTTGCTAAGAGAGGTACTCTCTGCCAGTAGGCCTGAAATTTAAATGAACTGAACCTCATAATTTGAACCCTTGATGAAATGGAAATGTTGACTTATTTCAGAACCCAACTTGAAGCCAGGACAATTTAAGATACAGCCTTGAAGCTGAGAATATTGAAGTGCTAGGTCTTTCCAAGAAATCTTATTTAAATGTTCTCTCTTAGTCGTAGAAGTGAACCTCAGAAAAAACGGAATTAAGAGGTAGTTTATTTCCTCCTGAGGCTATTGTTTCAAATTTACTCAAAGGAGCAACCATTAAGATGAAGCAAATGCCAGCACTTTGGGAGGCTGAGGCAGGTGGATCACGAGGTCAGGAGATCGAGACCATCCTGGCTAACACAGTGAAACCCCATCTCTACTAAAAATACAAAAAAAAAAAAATTAGCCAGGTGTGGTGGTGGGCGTCTGTAGTCCCAGCTACTCAGGAGGCTGAGGCAGGAGAATGGCATGAACCCAGGAGGCAGAGTTTGCAGTGAGCCTAGATTGTGCCGCTGCACTCCAGCCTGGGTGACAAAGTGAGACTCCGTCTCAAAAAAAAAAAAAAAAAAAAAAAAAAAAAGGATGAAGCAAATGGGGCAAAGAGGCCCACAAGTAAATGACTAAATGACTAGAACTTTTAGTCTAAAAGATAGGCAAACTATCTGTGTGAAGGACTCACCTCCCCCACCGCTTCATTGCAGACCAATTCTTTGTAAAATACAATGAATAAATTACTATGAAAATGACATAGAAAAATAAAGACTTAAAAATAAACCCATTTTTAATTATGTAACAGATAGAATTACTCTTTCAAAATGCTATAACAATTTCTCAATTTTATTATCTATTTCTGTTCTTGTCATGGAACAATTAAAAAACTGTTCACTGGCTGTCACTGGTCCTTGGGCCACACTGAGTAGCACTGCTCTGAAGACTGTACATCTCTAGATAAGATCTTTGGCTGTCGTTACTTGCTCACTGACATGACTAGAAACCAACAGATGGGAAAGCTTTGAGAAATTTCTCTATGTCAAAAATAACAAGCCCATCTAGATACAGTCTGTGACTGTTTAACTTCTAAAACAATCCCCTCGGCCCAGCTCCAAACTCACGTCAACATCAAGTTCATTGGAAAACCATGCAACACCTAGGTATTAATACATCCTCTTTAACATTCATCTCAGCTGTGATCAAATAGACACAGAAGAATCTCCCAGAGTACAAAACCAGAGAGAAGTGAGGAAGACAGAAAGCATCACCCTAATGCATATATCAAGTTGACTAAAGTGGAAGTTTTTCCTCTGCTTGGATAAAGAATCCTTATGATTATTGTACCTTGGGACTTAATGTGCACTGTAGACGATTGGTTTTCTTAATTCTTTTTTTTAAAAATAGGAAGTGTTATTGTAGTAATCCTATTTACTCTACATTCTATATAAGTAGAATTCTTCGAAGGGGCATTTATGGGAAAGGTTTTCTTTTAAAATCAGACAGGCATTCCCCTTCCTTCTTCTTCCTGCCTTGAACATTGATTAGATGTCTGGAGCTGCAATAACCATTTTTCAGACATGAGATAAAAATCATGAACTAGATGTTGGAAACTGCAGTAACCCATTTTCCAGGCATGAAATCCAAACATGAAAATGAAAGAGTAGGAAAACTAAGACCCTGAGACATTACAGCTTTGTTGAGGAATTAACCAATGTTAGCCATTGTGGAACCCTGGATTTTCTAATATGAAAAAAATTCACATTAAGCTATATCTAACATTCTACTTATTACATATTTAACATTATCTTTTGTCCTCTTCTGTAGCTGTTGTAAATTTGGTTATCAGTTTTAGTTATTGCTCATTTGTGGATAATGTGTGTTTTTTTCTTTAATGGTTTTCAGTTTCACTACACTATGTCTCAGTCTGGATTTCATTTTATTTATCCTGCCTGATCTAATGTGCCTTTTCAACCTGAGAATTTATGTCTACTATAAATTTGGAAAAGTTTCTGTCATTTCTCTTGAACATTGATTCTCATTCTCTGCAAGCAAGTTTTTCGCTATGCTTTTTTTTTCTCCAAAAAACACTACTAAAATTGTCTCTGTTCTCTGAAAAAATTTTTTCTGTCTTACACTCTGGTTTTACATGCATGAAACATTTTTGTCTTCTTATTTGCACTGGAATCTCTAGATTAGAAGAAACTGTTTTTTAAACTTGTTCATATGCCTTGCTAAGACGTGGTGCAATGACTGCCACTCCTTGATGCCTGATTAGTATTAGAATTATTTTAGTTTTCTCTGTCATGTTTCAAAACAACAGACTCATTTTATTTTCATGTCACTGGGCATTTCTCTCCTTAAAGAGTTAAATAATTTGAAAGATTGTAATACTCCAAATTAAATAAATACATATCTTGTATAAAAATAATTTCATTTAAAGAGTTTATAAAATAAAGATAATGGCTTCTCCCATTTCAATTATTATCATGAGTTATAGATGGAGAGGAATAAAAATCCTCAGTGAAAATGAAAATGAATTCGAATGACATTAATAGAATCAAATCTCTAGTAACATTACCTTAAGCAAGTTTGATTTAAAATGTAATATAAAGTCATTAAGAAGTATATTCTTCTATGCACATTTTCCCAGTGAGGATAAATATTGTTTTAAATGAGATAAATTAACTGAATTTGTATTCTTGGTGCATCATTTCAACTAAGCATGAGATCTGACATTCCTGTGGGATTCTGTCTTTCCAGGGTTGGTTGTCTTATGTGTCTAGCCTTATGGATATTTGGTTACAAGGAATGAGAAACAACTCAAGTCAAATTAAACAAAAATAGAAGGCACCAAATGCAAGTAAGATTTATGTTTTATATTTTTCTTTGTTGGTCTGATTAGATGTATATTAATTTATTCACCTTTTTTAGGAATCAGAGTCTGGTTACATTAATTTTCTTCATTGTTTTCATTTTCAGTTTTATTCACTTTTGCTCTTTATTGCTTATTTTCTTCTGTTTACTTTGGGTTTACATTAACTCCTTTTATGGTTTCTTAGTGGAAGCACATATCGTTGAGATGAGACCCTTCCTATTTTTAATTTCAGAATCGAATGCTGTAACTGCCCCCAGTACTGCTTTGGCCATCTCTCATAGATTGTTATTACTGAGTTTTATTATCATTTGTTTCAAAATGTTTTCTAGTTTTCTTTCTAATTCCTCCTTGAAATGTGGTGTGTCTTATTTAAAAGAGTGTTATTTAATTTCCAATTATTTAGAAGTTTTCCAGCTATCTTTCTTTTATTGATTTCTAGTTTAATTCCATTATGATCATAGGTCGTATTTTATAAGATTTAAATCCCTCTATTTTGTTAAGCTTTGATTTTTTTTCCCCAAATATGATCTACCGTGGTGAATAGTCTATGTGTACTTGCAAAGAATGTGTACTCTGATGCTTTTGGGTGGCAATTAAGTCAGATTAGTTCTTAGTGTTATTCAGATGTTCCACATCCTTTCTGATTTTTCCATCTTTCTGTTTTATCAATTTATTTAGAGAAAAGTGCTGAAGTCTTCAACTTTAAGTGTAGACTTACCTATTTCTCCTTCCCTTCTTTTAGTCTGCATCATGTATTTTGAAGCCCTACTGTTAGGTACATAAGCATGTCTTTTTGGTGAATTGAGCCCTTTATCAACAGGTAACACCCTTCTTTATCTCTAGTATTATTCTTTGTTTTGAATTTTGAATTATTAGGTATTAATATAGTTACTCTTTTCTTTTAATTAATGTATGCATGCTATGTCTTTTAATTAATGTATGCATGCTATGTCTTTTAATTAATGTATGCATGCTTTGTCTTTTAATACATTTTTACTTGTAAACCAATCTAAATATTTATATTTAAAAGTATGTTTCTTATAGACATGATTATGGTTATTCATTTTAATATGATCTGATGAAGTATGGCTTTAATTTTTGTGTTTTGATAATATACATAGACAGTAAATATTTTTATGGTTTGGTTAATATCTATCATCTTGGTAGTTTTTCTGTTTTTTTTCCTTCTGTTTTAGATTACATCTTAATGAGTATTTTTTATTATTATATTTTATCTCTTTTATTGGCTTATTATTTCTACCCTCATTTTAATTTATTTTAATTCTTGACCTTGGGCTTGCAATATACATCTTTAATTAATCAAAGCCTATCTTCAAATAGTATTATTCCACTTCAAATACGGTATGGGAATTTATGACTGTATACTCACAATATCTCTAGTCTATGTTTTTTGGCTATTGTTTTATGTTTTAGTTTCACTTATGTGCCCAACCCACAAATCATTGCCTATTTTAACAGTAGAAAATGGGCCGGGCATGGTGGCTCATGCCTGTAATCCCAGCACTTTGGGAGGCTGAGGCGGGCGGATCATGAGGTCAGGAGATCAAGACCATCCTAGCTAATACTATGAAACCTCGTCTCCACTAAAAATACAAAAAATTAGCCGGGCAAGGTGGCGGGCGCCTGTAGTCCCAGCTACTTGGGAGGCTGAGGCAGGAGAATGGCGTGAACCCCGGGGTGTGGAGCCTGCAGTGAGCCGAGGTCGTGCCACTGCACTCCAACCTGGGCGACAGCGAGACTCCATCTCAAAAAAAAAAAAAAAAAAAGTAGAAAATGATTTTTTAGAGATATTAAAAATAAGAAAAATAGTTCTCTTTTTTTTAACCATTTCTAGGAATCCTCATTTCTTTATTTATATTCAAGTTTCTGTCTGATGTCATAATCTTTTTTCCTAAAGAATGTCCTTTCACATTTCTTATAGCTCATATCTGCTGTTAAAGAATGCTCCTAGTTTTTGTTTGTTGGAAAAAGTCTTTAATTATTCCTCAGTTTTAAATGCTATTTTTATTATGTATAGTGTCAATAGTATTTTTCTTTCAGCACTTTGAAAATGTCACTCTATTTTTTCTAGCATGCAAAATTCCTTCAAGAAGTCTGCTGTATTTGTTCTCTGTGTTTTTTTCTATGTAATGTGACTTTTCCTCTGGATAACTTTGAGATTTTCTTTTTATCTTTTGTGGTCAGCATTTTGAATATCATGTTTCTAGGTATTTATTATCATTATTATTATTTTGGAAAGATAGGGTTTCACTCTGTTGCAGATGCTGGAGTGTAGTGGTGGGATCATAGCTTACTGCTGCCTTGAACTTCTGGGCTTAACTGATCCTTCCGCTTCAGCCTCTCAAGTAGCCGGTACCACAGGTGTGCACCACCATGCCTGGCTAATTTTTATATTTTTATTTTTGGAGATGGAATCTCATTTTACACCCTAGGCTGGTCTGAAACTCCTAGCCTCAAGCAGTTCTTCCACCTCAGTCTTCTGAGTTGGGATTACAGGTGTGAGCCACACACCTGGCTATTTTGTCCTGTTTGAGCTTCTCTGAGCCTCTAGGACCTGTGATTTTATGTTTTTAGTATTTTTGGAGACTTTTTAGCCACTCTCTTCAAATATTTCTTCAATGATGTCTCCCCCACCCACTACCCAAGTTTTAGTTTGGATGATTTCTATGGACCTTTCTTCAGGTCACTTATACTTTCCTTGGCTGTGTCAAGTCTACTGATAGACAAGTTAAAGGTATTCTTCATCTCCATTACTATGATTCTTCCCCCTAGCATTTTAATTTGACTCTTTTTCCTTCTACATCTCTAGAATATTTTCACAACCACTTCTTCCTGTCTCCATGTATTAGTTATCTATGCGGAATAACAAGTTAATCAAACTTAGCAGCTTGAAAAAAACAAATATTTATCATTTCACGATTTTTGTGGACCAGAAATCTGGAAGCAGCTTAGCTGGGAGATCTGGCTCAGGTTCTCTCATGTGGTTACAATCAAGCTGTTGGCCAGGGCTGCTGTCATCTGAAGGCTCGCCTGGAGATGGAGATTCTACTTCCAAGATGGCTCACTTCTATGGCTATAGGCAGCAGGCCTCAGTTCCTCGACACCTATTGACAAAGGCCTTGGCTTATCATCATGTGGGCCTTTTCATATGTCTGTCTGAGTGTCTTGACAACATGACAGCTGATGTTTTCCAAAGGAAGTGACCCAAGAGAGAACAAGGCAGAAGCAACACATTTTTTATGACCTAGTCTTGGATGTAAAATACCATCACTTTGGCTATATCTTATTTATTAAGTCCAGCCTACACCCAAAAGGAAGCAAATTAAGCTTCACCTCTTTAAAGGAATTTCAACAAATTTGTGGACACATTTTAAATGACAACAGCCTTGCTAAACCAAGTTTCAGCCTGGACAGTTACTTCCTTGGTTAGTTTTTGAGGCAGTCTTAAAACTGGATTGGTATCTCTTGTTAGTTCTCAGGAGGTACTTTGTCTGGTAGGCATTACATTTTACAAAGTATTTCCTCTTTACTAGTCTGTCTTCTGTACTATAGAATAAGGAACTTGAAGGCAAAGATTGTGTCTTACTACATTTGTATCTCCAAGCCTGGCACAGTGCTTGGCCTTTGGTAGGCTTTCAACCAATGTTTATGGAAAAACAAATCATGCCACTTAATGAGGCACCTTTTCTGCCTTACCACATGATAAGCAGAGAAGGAGAGGGGTAGAAATAAATTGTATGGTGCACTCCCTGTTGTGCCTTGCAATCTGTATACATTATCTTATTTTGTGACAGACTGAAACTTTGATAGAAGCATAATCATGTGGTAGGAAAGGATAAATAATTGTGCTTTTATACTGTCTTGCTACTTACTGCTGCAGAGTCTTGGGCAGCTAATTAAGACTCTAAGAATCTTGGTTTTCTCCTAAAAAAAATGAAAGAATATAATAATAATTGCCTTGCCAACTTCACATTGTTTTAGTGAGGAGCAAATAAGACAATGTAAATGAAAGAGAGATAAAAACTATACATATTATACAAGTATGTTAATATTATTATTTCTCAAATTTTTATAGAGCATAGATGATATTGCCAAACATGAAGAAGATGCTTCAATTTTCAGGAATTTAATCAAAGGTGAAACCATTATCCCACTGATAATCAGTAAGTTCCAAGGTCATTCATTCATTCAATATTAACTCCTACCATATGCATATTCAAGACACAGCCCCTGTGTTCAGACATCTCAGTGTCTTCAATTAAGTCCAAGATCCTGCAAAATTTTCAAAATCTTTTTATACAAAGCTCTTATAAATTCACTGGTAAGAATCAGCACGTTTAAAATGACAGAGGAAGGTTACCAAAACAGCAGACCAAACGGTGGGCTAGAGGCCTTAGTCATTTCCTGAATCAGAAGTCTGGTGGCTCCTGCTCCTGCAGCAACACTGGCTCTCCTCTAACAGCAGAAAGTGTTGGTGCCTGGCATTCAGCAAGTGCTCATTGTTTGTTAAAGGAATTAAACAAATGACTATCTCTTATATAAGAATCATCAGATGCTACATCTGGACTGGGTGGCTAATCTAGCTTCCTCATTTTGCAAAGGAAGGAATAGAAGCTCAGTAAGGTCGATAAGTTCCAAGCTTATATAGGCATGAAATAGCAGAGTTTAAACTCTAAAAAGTGTTCTGACTCCTTATTTTGTGCATTTCTCTCATTTGCATTCTCTCTCAGCATTTCTCTCAGCATTGTGCATTCTCTCTCAGTATTCTGCTCCTCATTTTGTGCGTTTCTCTCAAAATATTGGACTCTACTTTGAGAGATTATTAATATAATTAGCTTTGCATTTGAATAATGAAGAAAAAATAACACTGATTCACCTAATAAACTTCTTCAAAGAAATACATATCAGCCCCTAAAGTCAAACCTGTGTCCATTGTGGGAAATAGTTGTTGGAAATAGGGGAACTCTTAGGGTACATGTGCCATTTTCTATGTCTGTTTTGGCTTTATGCAAGGAGAAATTTGGCTAGTTTTCAGAGAATCCAGGAATTTGTTAAGTTGATCATGTTCTTTGATTTAACTTGGCATGACTTGAAAGTATCATCATCCACTTGCTGTACCGTGGAGGAGAAGTGGAGGAAGAAGTGTGTGGTTAAGCCAGTCAATTATGACATGGTTAGAAAAGTAACTCAGGGAAAAGACAAAACAGCCACTCTGTTTCAGTTTGTTTGGTTGAGGCACTTAAGACATATACTAATGCAGACCAGACTCCCCAGAAAGGCAAACTCTCCTGGGTATGAATATTATTACTCAGTATGCCCCTGACATTAGGAGGAAGGAACAAAAAGCAGCAGTGGGACTTTAAAACCCTATTAGCCAGCTCTTAAACATGACCTTTAAGGTTTACAACAATAGGCACAGGGCAAAAGAGAGAGAGAGAGAACCAAAATAGTCAAAAAGTGTAATTGTCAGCAGTTGTCTTAGGCCTCCTGTCAACTCAGAATTACCCATCCCTAGAAAGTGTCATGAGATCAGCATCCGGGATGCCCTGATGACAGCCCTTGACTTGCCAGCCCCTGAGCCAAAATCACTGTGCCTTCTGCAGGGATGAGGGTCACTGACCATGAGAATGTTCTAACTGTCCCTGGTGCATGGAAAAAAAGACTTCTCATCAATCTGCCCAGCCAGAAATGAAACCCAGGGCTTCTTCCATGTTCTAAAAATTCTGGGTAATAATTGCTGTGGGAAGGAGACTCATAGGCTTTCTGATACTAGAGCTAGCTTTCTTGTACTAGTTGCAACAAGCTGCCTTGCTTAAGTAAAGTTACTGGGGGTCCTGGACCCTTCTTCTGATGGGCAGCTTCCCACAGTGGCAGAGAAACAGCCATCTGAACATTATTCTTTGATGTATCCACATCTGGGTAAGTTCTCTGGTGGCTTGGGGACTCTGAGGTCTCCTCAGAGCAATGTGGTTCATCCATTCCCTTCTATAGGATCCCCTTCCCTGCCTCTCCCTGTCTTCCATACCTATTGGGGCAAACACAATTTGGCCAGGTGGATAGGTTCCAATTTTGTAAATAACTTGGATCCAGCTGTCTTGTATATAGGTCACTTCATTTGTGTGATGTGTGTTGTGTCCAGCATGCTATCAAATTGGCTTATAAATAAAAGAGTGCTCATTAATTAAACAAGAATAGGCTAAACTTGACAGTTGGAAGAGAATGTTGTGTCTTCTAAAATTTAACTTCAAGATTTTTACCTAGGTAAACCACTGATGTTTTTAGGCTTTAGAATATTTTAAAAAGCTTTGAATGGGTAGCTTTGTGTATGGTTTAAATTCTTAAAATTATAGAATTGTTCGCATTTATAAAATCCCAATATCTGGTAGCAGTTCAGAATTTTCTGCCTCCTAAGTTTATACAAAATGTGCCAGGGGAGACATATTTTTAATTGGAAAAAATAATTTTTTTTTCCAATCTGGAACTTATTAAAAGGCTTGTTCAACACATGAAGGAACAAGTGAATAAAAAGAAAGATATGAGGAGAGTTATGGATAGAAGATACATTTTTTTTTGTGGGAGGGATATAAAGAAAGAGTGATTTTGTATGAGGAGGGATCTTGTGTGGTAGATTCTTTTCCTAGAATAAAGTGACAGGTTATTTGGGAGAGAGGTGGCATAGGATAGGTCAGAGAGTCCAAGCATTGCAAAAGAGTGATGGGGTTTGTAAAGGGAAAGTTGTCAGGGGGATTTTGTATATTATTAAGGGGGCTGTGATTGAAGAAAAATTGTTTGTGATAGACTTTCTAGAAAATAATCTACATATTGGAACTGAGTTTTCTTAAGATATTGATTTGTGTTACAGAAAATTTTTCTTTTAATGCTATAACTGGTTTCTTTTAAAACTTCTCAGATTCATATCATAGATGTTCAACTGTTACTGTGACTCACTCCCTTTGAGAAGACTTGAGATAATAACTCTGCTTTAGGTTTTTAGTCAGCTCCTATAATTTTTTCTCCTCCAGTTGTAACTGTTGTTATGACCTCATGCTAAAATATTTTATCTTGGAGGTCTATAAAAAGTGTGTGGTTAAGCCAGTCACTTATGACATGCTTAACCAATATAACTTGATTACATACTCTTTTTTTTCTTTTATTATTATTATTATTATTATTATACTTTAGGTTTTATGGTACATGTGCGCAATGTGCAGGTAAGTTACATATGTATACATGTGCCATGCTGGTGCGCTGCACCCACCAACTCGTCATCTAGCATTAGGTATATCTCCCAATGTTATCCCTCCCCCCTCCCCCCACCCCACAACAGTCCCTGAAGTGTGATGTTCCCCTTCCTGTGTCCATGTGTTCTCATTGTTCAATTCCTACCTATGAGTGAGAATATGTGGTGTTTGGTTTTTTGTTCTTGCGATAGTTTACTGAGAATGATGATTTCCAATTTCATCCATGTCCCTACAAAGGACATGAACTCATCATTTTTTATGGCTGCATAGTATTCCATGGTGTATATGTGCCACATTTTCTTAATCCAGTCTATCATTGTTGGACATTTGGGTTGGTTCCAAGTCTTTGCTATTGTGAATAATGCCGCAATAAACATACGTGTGCATGTGTCTTTATAGCAGCATGATTTATAGTCCTTTGGGTATATACCCAGTAATGGGATGGCTGAGTCCAATGGAATTTCTAGTTCTAGATCCCTGAGGAATTGCCACACTGACTTCCACAAGGGTTGAACTAGTTTACAGTCCCACCAACAGTGTAAAAGTGTTCCTATTTCTCCACATCCTCTCCAGCACCTGTTGTTTCCTGACTTTTGAAGGATTGCCATTCTAACTGGTGTGAGATGGTATCTCATTGTGGTTTTGATTTGCATTTCTCTGATGGCCAGTGATGGTGAGCATTTTTTCATGTGTTTTTTGGCTGCATAAATGTCTTCTTTTGAGAAGTGTCTGTTCATGTCCTTCGCCCACTTTTTGATGGGGTTTTTTTTTCTTGTAAATTTGTTGGAGTTCATTGTAGATTCTGGATATTAGCCCTTTGTCAGATGAGTAGGTTGCGAAAATTTTCTCCCATTTTGTAGGTTGCCTGTTCACTCTGATGGTAGTTTCTTTTGCTGTGCAGAAGCTCTTGATTTTAATTAGATCCCATTTGTCAATTTTGGCTTTTGTTGCCATTGCTTTTGGTACAAGGAGGAACTGGTACCATTCCTTCTGAAACTATTCCAATCAATAGAAAAAGAGGGAATCCTCCCTAACTCATTTTATGAGGCCAGCATCATCCTGATACCAAAGCCTGGCAGAGACACAACCAAAAAAGAGAATTTTAGACCAATATCCTTGATGAACATTGATGCAAAAATCCTCAATAAAATACTGGCAAACAGAATCCAGCAGCACATCAAAAAGCTTATCCACCATGATCAAGTGGGCTTCATCCCTGGGATGCAAGGCTGGTTCAATATACACAAATCAATAAATGTAATCCAGCATATAAACAGAACCAAAGACAAAAACCACATGATTATCTCAATAGATGCAGAAAAGGCCTTTGACAAAATTCAACAACCCTTCATGCTAAAAACTCTCAATAAATTAGGAATTGATGGGATGTATCTCAAAATAATAAGAGCTATTTATGACAAACCCACAGCCAATATCATACTGAATGGGCAAAAACTGGAAGCATTCCCTTTGAAAACTGGCACAAGACAGGGATGCCCTCTCTCACCACTTCTATTCAACATAGTGTTGGAAGTTCTGGCCAGGGCAATTAGGCAGGAGAAGGAAATCAAGGGTATTCAATTAGGAAAAGAGGAAGTCAAATTGTCCCTGTTTGCAGATGACATGATAGTATATCTAGAAAACCCCATTGTCTCAGCCCAAAATCTCCTTAAGCTGATAAGCAACTTCAGCAAAGTCTCAGGATACAAAATCGATGTGCAAAAATCACAAGCATTCTTATACATCAATAACAGACAAACAGAGAGCCAAATCATGAGTGAACTCCCATTCACAATTGCTTCAAAGAGAATAAAATACCTAGGAATCCAACTTACAAGGGATGTGAAAGACCTCTTCAAGGAGAACTACAAACCACTGCTCAAGGAAATAAAAGAGGATACAAACAAATGGAAGAACATTCCATGCTCATGGGTAGGAAGAATCAATATCATGAAAATGGCCATCCTTCCCAAGGTAATTTACAGATTCAATGCCATCCCCATCAAGCTACCAATGACTTTCTTCACAGAATTGGAAAAAACTACTTTAAAGTTCATATGGAACCAAAAAAGAGCCCACATCGCCAAGTCAATCCTAAGCCAAAAGAACAAAGCTGGAGGCATCACAATACCTGACTTCAAACTATACTACAAGGCTACAGTAACCAAAACAGCATGGTACTGGTACCAAAACAGAGATATAGATCAATGGAACAGAACAGAGCCGTCAGAAATATGCCACATATCTACAACTATCTGATCTTTGACAAACCTGACAAAAACAAGAAATGGAGAAAGGATTCCCTATTTAATAAATGGTGCTGGGAAAACTGGCTAGCCATATGTAGAAAGCTGAAACTGGATCCCTTCCTTACACCTTATACAAAAATCAATTCAAGATGGATTAAAGACTTAAATGTTAGACCTAAAACCATAAAAACCCTAGAAGAAAACCTAGGCATTACCATTCAGGACATAGGCATGGGCAAGGACTTCATGTCTGATTACATACTCTTGACTGTTCTTTTTTTTTAAACTTTTATTTTAGATTTAGTGGTACATGTGCAGGTTTGTTCCATAGGTAAACTCGTGTCACAGCGGTTTATTGTACAGATTATTTCATTACCCAGGTATAAAGCCCAGTACCCAATAGTTATCTTTTCTGCTCCTCTCCAGCCTCCCACCCCCCACCCTCAAGTAGATAGCAGGGTCCATTGTTTCCTTCCTTGTGTTCATAAGTTCTTATAATTTAGTTCCCACTTATAAGTGAGAACATGCAGTATTTGGTTTTCTGTGCCTGAATTAGTTTGCTAAGGATAATAGCCCCCAGCTCCATCCATGTTCCTGCAAAGGACATGAATTTTTTCTTTTTTTATGGCTGCATAGTATTCCATGGTGTATATGTACCACATTTTCTTTATCCAATCTGTCACTGATGACATTTAGATTGATTTCATGTCTTTGCTATTGTGAATAGTTCTGCAATAAATATTCATATGCATGTGTCTTTATGGTTGAATTATTTATATTCCTCTGGGTATATAATCAGTAATCGGATTGCTGGGTCAAATGGTAGTTCTGCTTTTAGCTCTTTGAGGAATCACCATACTGCTTTCCACAATGGTTAAAATAATTTACACTCCCACCAGCAGTATGTAAGTGTTCCCTTTCCTTCGCAACCTCGTCAGCATGCTATTATTTGACTTTTTGATAGTAGCCATTCTGACTGGTGTGAGATGGCATCTCATTGTGGTTTTGATTTTCATTCCTCTAGTGATCAGTGATATTGAGCTTTTTTTTCATATGCTTCTGGGCTGCATGTATATCTTCTTTTGAGAAGTGTCTGTTCATGTCCTTTGCCCACTTTTTAACTTTTTTTTTTGTTTTTCTCTTGTAAATTTGTTTAAGTTCCTTATAGATGCTGGATATTAGACCCCTGTTGGATGCATAGTTTGCAAATATTTTCTCCCATTCTGTAGGTTGTATATTTACTTTGTTTATAGCTTCTTTTACTGTGTTGAAGCTCTTAAGTTTAATTAGGCCACACTTTTCAATTTTTGCTTTTGTTGTGATTGCTTTTGATGTCTTTGTCATGAAATCTTTGCCTATTCCTGTGTCCAGGATGGTATTGCCTAGATTGTCTTCCAGGGTTTTTATAGTTTTGGGTTTTATATTTAAATCTTTAGTCCAACTTGAGTTGATTTTTGTATATGATGTAAGGAAGGTGTCCAGCTTCAATCTTCTGCATATGGTTAGCCAGTTATCCCAGCACCATTTATTGAATAGGGAGTCTTTTTTCCATTGCTTTTTTTTTGTTGACCTTGTTGAAAATCAGATGGTTGTAGTTCTGTGGCATTATTTCTGGGCTCTTTATTCTGTTCCATTGGTCTATGTGTCTGTTTTTGTCCCAGTACCAGGCTATTTGGCTACTGTAGTCCTGTAGTATAGTTCGAAGTTGGGAAACGTGATGCCTCCAGCTTTGTTCTTTTTGCTTAGGATTGCCTTGGCTATTTGGGCTATTTTTTGGTTCCATATGAATTTTAAAATAGTTTCTTCTAGTTGTGTGAGAATGTCATTGGTAGTTTGATAGGAATAACTTATAATGGTTGTTTTTATTGAATCCGTAAATTTCTTTGGGCAGTATGGCCATTTTAACAATATTGGTTCTTCCTGTCCATGAGCATGGGATGTATTTCCATTTGTTTGTGTCTTGTCTGATTTCTTCTAGCAGTGTTTTGTAATTCTTGTGTAGAGATCTTTCACCTCACTTGTTAGCTGTATTCCTAAGTACTTTGTTCTTTTTGTGGCAATTGTGAATAAGATTGCCTTTCTGATTTGGCTCTCAGTTTGGGTGTTGTTGGTGTATAAGAGTGCTATCCTGCAACTTTGCTGAAGTCGTTTATCAGCTAAAGGAGCCTTTGGCCTGAGACTGTGGGGCTTTCTAGATATAGAATCATGTGTCCTGCAAATTTGGATGCCTCTTTTCCTATTTGGAGGCCCTTTATTTGTTTCTCTTGCCTGATTGCTCTGGCTAAGGCTTCCAATACTATGTTGAATAGAAGTGGTGAGAGACAGCATCCTTGTCTTGTGCCGGTTTTCAAGGGGAATGCTTCCAGATTTTGCCCATTTAGTATAAGGTTGGCTGTGGATTTGTCATAGATGGCTCTTGTTATTTTGAGGTATATTCCTTCAATACTTAGTTTATTGAGAGTTTTTAGCATGAAGTGATGTTGAATTTTATCAAAAGCCTTTCCTGCATCTATTGAGATAATCATGTCTGTTTTGTCTTTAGTTCCTTTTGTATGATGAATCATATTTCTTGATTTACATATATTGAACAAACCTTGCATCCTGGGGATGAAGCCCACTTAATCATGGTGGATTAGCTTTTTGATGTGCTGCTGAATTTTTGCTAGTATTTTGTTGAGGATTTTTGCATCAGTGTTTATCAAGGATATTGCCTGAAGTTTACTATTTCTGTTGTGTCTCTGTCAGGTTTTGGTATCAAGATGATGCTAGCCTCATAGAAGGAGTTGGCGAGGAGTCCCTTCTAAACTTTTTGGGAGGAATGGTACCAGCTCTTCTTTGTACATATGGTAGAATTCGGCTGTGAATCCATTAGGTCCTGGGGTTTTTTTTGGTTGGTAGGCTATTTGTTACTGGTTCTATTTCAGAGCTTATTATATGTCTGTTCAGGGAATCAATTTCTTCCTGACTCAGTCTTGGGAGGGTGCATGTGTCCAGGGATATATCTATCTCTTCTAGGTTTTCTAGTTTTTGTGCATAGAGGTGTTCATGGTAATTTCTGATGGTTGTTTTTATTTCTGTGGGGTCATTAGTAACATTCCCTTCATCATTTCTAATTGTGTTTATTTGAATCTTCTATATTTTCTTTATTAGTATAGCTAGTGGACCTATATATCTTATTAATTTTTTTAAAAAACAAAGTCCTGAATTCGTTAATCTTTTGAATTTTTTTTGTGTCTCAACCTCCTTCAGTTCAGCTCTGATTTTGGTTATTTCTTGTCTTCTTTTAGCTTTGGGGTTCATTTATTCTTGGTTCTCTAATTCTTTCAGTTGTGTTGTTAATATGAGAGATTTCTAACTTTTTGATGTGGACATTTAGTGCTATGAATATCCCTCTTAACACCGTCTTAGCTGTGTCCCAGAGATACCGGTATGTTGTATCTTTATTCTCATTATTTTTAAAGGACTTCTTGATTTCTGCCTTAATTTCATTATTTACCCAAAAGTCATTCAGGAGCATGTTATTTAATTGCCATGTAATTGCATGGTTTTGAGTGATTTTCATAGTCTTAACTTCTGTTTTTATTATGCTGTGGTTCAAGAGTGTGTTTGGTATGATTTCAGTTCTTTTGCATTTGTTGAGGATTGTTTTATGTTCAATTATGTGGCCAATTTTAGAGTATGTGTCATGCGATAATGAGAAAAATGTAAATTCTGTTGGTTTTGAGTGGCGAGTTCTGTAAAGGTTTATCAGATCCATTTGGTCCAATTTTGAGTTCAGGTCCTGAATGTCTATGTTAATTTTCTGCCTTGGTGATCTCTCTAATACTGTCAGTGTTGAAGTTTTCCACTACTATTGTGTGGGAGTCTATGTCTCTTTGTAAGTCTCTAAGAACTTTCTTTATGAAACTGGGTGCTCCTGTGTTGGGTGCAAATATATTTAGGATAGTTAGGCTTCTTGTTGAATTGAACCCTTTACCATTATGTAATGTCCTGGTCTTTTTTTATCTTTGTTGGTTTGAAATCTGTTTTGTCTGAAATTAGAATTGCAACCTCTGCTTTTTGCTTTTTTCCATGTGCTTGGTAGATTTTCCTTCATTCCTTTATTTTGAGCCTATGGGTGTCATTATGTGTGAGATAGGTCTCTTGAAGACAGCGTACCATTGGGTCTTGCTTTTTTTGAATCCAGTTTGTCACTCTGTGCCTTTTAAGTGGGGCATTTATCCTATTTACATTCAAGGTTAGTATTTATGTGTGCATTTGATCCTGTCATTGTGCTGTTAGCTGGTTATTATGCTGGCTTGTTTGTATGGTTGCTTTCTAGTGATATTGGTCTGTGTGTTTAAGTGTGTGTTTGTATTAGCTGGTGTTAATGGTGGAGGGTGTCCAGGTTCTTGGTGTCTTGAACAAAGAATTGCACAAAACACACAAACAAAGCAAGGAAGAGATGAAGGGATTTATAAAAAATGAAAGTACACTCCACAGTGTGGGAGTGCATGCAAGCATGGGAGCACAAAGGCCCTGTTACAGAGTTTTTGTGAGTTTAAATGCCCTCTACTTGGGGTATGCCCTATGTAAATGGAGAGCAGGAAGTAAAATTACAAAGTCATTTACTTGGTCTATGCCCTATGGAGAGGATATTTCCTATCATAGCTGAAGTGTGAATCAGCCTTATGTTCCCTGCCTCCAAACCCTATTTTCCTGTCTCACTGGTAGCAGTCTTTTTTTTCTACATTTAGTGCTCCTTTCAAGATCTCTTGTAAGGCAGGTCCAGTGGTAATGAATTCCCTCAATATTTGCTTATCTGTAAAGGATCTTATTTCTCTTTCACTTAGGAAGCTTAGTGTAGATGGATATGAAATTCTTGGTTAAACTTTTTTTTTTTTTAAAGAATGTTGGATATAGGCCCCTAGTCTCTTCTAGCTTGTAAGATTTCAGCAGAGAGGCCCACTGTTAGCCTGATGGGGTTCCCTTGTAGGTCACTTGCTCTTTCTCTCTAGTTGCCTTTAACATTCTTTCATTTTGACCTTGGAAAATCTGATGATTATGTGTCTTGGGATAATCTTGTGTAGAATCTTGCAGGAGTTCTCTGTATTTCCTGAATTTGACTCTTGGCCTCTCTAGCAAGATTGGGGAAGTTTTTATGAATGATATCCTGAAATATGTTTTCCAAGTTGTTTGCTTTCTCCCCCTCCCTTTCAGGGATGCCAGTGATTCATAGATTTTGCCTCTTTACATAATCCCATACATCTTGTAGGTTTTGTTCATTTCTTTTTATTTTGTCTTTATTTTTGCCTGACTATCTTATTCTGAGACCCAGTCTTCAAGTTCTGAGATTCTTTCCTCAGCTTGGTTTATTCTGCTGTTAATACTTGTGATTGCATTGTGAAATTTTTGTATTGTGTTATTTAGCTGTGTCAGACCTCTTAGGTTTTCTTTTATACTGGCTATTTCATCCTTCAGCTCCTGTATAGCTTTATGGTAATTCTTATTTTTTTCTGGATTGGGTTTTGCCATCTTCCTGTATCTCAGTGATCTTTGTTTCTATCCATATTCTGAATTTTACTTCTGTCATTCCAGCCAGTTCAGCCTGGTTAAGAACTCCCAGAGAACAGATGCAATCATTTGGAGAATATACAAAACACTCTGGTCTTTTGAGTTTTTGTTGTTTTTTTTTTTTCTAATCTCTGCATGTGGGTGTTCCTTTAACTGCAGTGTAGATTGAGTACTGTCAACAGACTTCTATTCTAAATGTTTTCACTGGGCAGAGGCTTTGTGCAGGGTCTTCACTTGAAACTGACTTCTTGCCTCTGGTTTCAGAGGCGAGTATGTTAGCAAGGTACTTTTGGTATTGAAGCTTTGGGGAATGATCCAGCAGGTGGCACTTAGGCTGACTGGTCAGTTGGTAGACTGTAGCTCAGTTGTGTAGCTCCTCTATGTTTCCTGACAGTTGCAGCCATGTTCCCTCTCAATGCTCTGAAAGTGTGGGTTTCTTTCCCCCTTGAGTGCTGGCTGTAGATTGTGGCTTGGGACTCCTGTGCTGCCCACTGCAGCTCTGGGGTGATCTCAGTGTTTCTTCCTCAACTTTGAGGCAGTAGAGGAAGGGACCTTAGTAGTGGCTGTAGCCAAGGGTCATTTGCTTGTTTCCTGGAGGCTTCACCCCAGAGAGATGCAGGTCAGCAATCACCCAGTGCAATCAGCCCAGAATGGAGGGTCTGTGCTGTGGGCCCAAGTCACAGGTTTCCTGTCTGGTGATGAGCAGTGGGAGGTGTTTGGGACCCAGGGGAGACAGATTGGCCTCATCTCCTTGGGTCAACTGCAGCTTGTTGGAGGTGTGGATAAGGCACTTAGGGTCTTTTCTCCTTCATTAGTCTGATGGTGGCAAGGGCAGTTCCACTGCAGAGGCAGTAGTAGAAAGGCATTCAGTTGCCCCTGGAGGCTCTGTCCAGGGAGTTGCTGAGTTACTACTGGCTTGATAGCTCTGATAGCATGTGGCTGGAGGCCTAGGCCTGGAACACCTGCCTAGTGAGGAGATAAGGGAACAGGCACCCATGTAACACCCTGGCCACTTTTCTATAGGGCTGCTGCAGTATGCTGGGGGCCTGTTGCAGTCTCTAGTCAACTCATATTTTCCAGTACCTGGAGGATTCACCAGTAAAGGCTGAGAAACAGAAAAGAGGGTCTGCTTCCCCCTCTGGGAGCTTCATCCTAGGGAGGTAAAGGTCTGTTGCCAGCCAAACACACCTGTAGGATGTGGCTGAAGACTAATTGGGAGGTCCCATCCAGTGAGGACGAATGAGATCGGGGACCCACCCAAAGAGCAGTCTGGTCACATTTTGGTAGAGCAGTTGTGCTGTGCTGGAGTCTGCCTCAACCCCTGCTCACTTTGAACACTCCAAAGCTCAAAGGCTGGAACAGCTAAGTCACCCAAACGGCAAAGATGGCAGCCTGCCCATTCCTCTGGGAGCTCTGTCCCAGAGAGTTTTCAAATCTCTCTTGGCTGGAGAACACAGGCAGGGGTGGCTAGAGGCCCCACCCAGTGAGGAGGAATGGGATCAGGGACCTGCTTAACAATGCAGTCTGGCCAAATTTTGGTAGAGCAGTTTTGCTGTGCTGGAGGATCCCTTCTGCCCCTGGTCAGCACAGACTCTCCAAAGCCCAAAGACTAGAGAGCTAAGTCACCCAAACGGCAAAGATGGCAGTCCACTCCTTCTCCTGGGACCTCCATCTCAGGGAGGTGTAACCCTGCCTACTGGTGGCTGGCTGGAATTCCAAGCCAGTGGGTCTTATCCTGTGAGGTGCCATGGAAGTGGGGTCTGCAGACTATCGCTGCTCAGCCCCCTGGATTCAGCATCTTTCCTAAGGGTATGTACGGGAGCCCACATACCGTACATACGGTATGTGGCTTGGCTAGGCTGCAGCTACTTTGCTGGAAAGCCTGAGTATCTAAGGCTCCTGGGTCTCCATGCATACCTGAGCAGTTGCTATGCTGAGACTCCAAGTAGGTCTCTCAGTTTGAAGGCCCTGGTGGAGTGGGTTCACAGGGAGATCTCCTGACCCAAGTGTTGCAAAGATCCATGGGAGAAGCATGGTTTCCTGAGGAGTACATTCACTCACTGCTTCCCTGGGAGTGGGGAGGGTCCTCTGGCTTCATGTTGCTCCCAAATGGGGCATCATCCTGTCTTGCTTTTCTTCATTCTCCGTGGGTCAAGTTGTTTCCTTGATTAGTCCCAATGTGAGTATTTGGATGTTTCAGTTGAAGGTGCTGTATTACCCCTTTTGTACATTTCCATGAGAGACACACACACTAGCTGCTTCTACTTGGCTATCTTGGCCACCTGCGTATTGGTTTTTCTTAATATAGACCTTATTTTTGGCTTTTAGTTTTTGACTCTTATATTGCATGACAAATTTTAAGGGCTAATGAGTGCCTGCCCACATCCATTCCCATATGGTCTAAAAAAGTTTAATTGGCTATCAGTTTTTTGGCTCTAAGTCCTGTGGCCAAAGGAAATCCCAAAGAAACCTGAAAAACTAACTCAAACCATGACAGGAAACAGGGGGTCAGACACGCTTCACCATGCTTACTCCCCAAATTTAAATTTAGGCCAGGATCAAAAGGCCTTTGGAAATTAAAATGAAATATTGCCCTTTCCCCCCGCCCCCCCAAAAAAAAAACTCTCTTGTTTAACTGGAAGACTTAGTCTTACTAAAGACTTAAAAAAAAAAAAAATCCTAGGCCTGGCATGGTGGCTTACGCCTGTAATCCCAGCACTTTGGGAGGCTGAGGCAGGCGAATCACGAGGTTGGGAGATCAAGACCAGCCTGGACAATATGGTGAAACCTCGTCTGTACTAAAAATACAAAAAAATTAGCCAGGCGTGGTGGTGTATGCCTGTAGTCCCAGCTACTCGGGAGGCTGAGTCAGGAGAATCACTTGAACCCAGGAGGTGGAGGCTGCAGTGAGCCGAGATGGTGCCACTGCACTCCAGCCTGGGCAACGGAGAGAGACTCCATCAAAAAAAAAAAAAAAAAATCCCTTGAAAATCAGTTACAACCAAAACACCTCTATCAGCTATTGTTAAATACTGCCACTGCTGTGAAGCTTCAGACAATCACTAGCTGGGGACACCTGTCCAGGATTAAACCTGTTTCTTGTGACTCCCCACAGGTATAAGAGGAAGACCCCACACCCTACATTTGTGAACCCCTAGAAGACTTAAAGGTATTGTTTTGCAAATACACAAATAAATAACATGACAAGGAAGAGCATATGCAATAATAAACCACACCTATTATTCTCACTTGGTTTTTACTTTTCCTAAGACCTTTGATAACTCCTTTATTATTACTAATTTTTGGCCCTTGCTTGTTTAACCTCTTAGTTAAGTTTGTATCTTCTAGACTACAACAATTCCACATGAAGATGATGCTGGCACAAGGCTTCCAACCCATTCCGTCTTCTTACCCAGAAAATAAAAACATCCTGGTGTTGGGCCCCTTACATCAGGTATCCAGAGATTTTTTACACCTCCAGTAGAAGGAGTAAGAGCCTATGCCCATAGAATCAGCAAGAAGCAGTTTCAGAAGATGGACCTCTCCCCTTCTGCAGCCCCCTTAAGATTAAGGAGTATATAATCTCTGAGAGAAGAATGAAGGAGACCAGCAGGACTTGCTTTCTGGTCACAACCCTGCTGACCAAAACAGGATCTCACCCATATAGGATGAAGTGAAAAAAATGGCAAGAACCAGCAGATGGCAATAAAAGCAATCCCTAGCTGCCCTCATTTCTCATTAGCATATGACATTCCCACCAGCACCACGACAGTTTATAAATGCCATGACAGGCCAGAGGTGGTGGCTCACGCCTGTAATCCCAGCACTTTGGGAGGCCGAGGTGGGTGGATCATGAGGTCAGGAGATCGAGACCATCCTGGCTAACACGGTGAAAACCCATCCCTACTAAAAATGCAAAAATTAGCTGGATGTGGTGGCATGCGCCTGTAGTCCCAGCTACTCAGGAGGCTGAGGCAGGACAATCGCTTTAACCCAGGAGGCAGAGGTTGCAGTGAGCCGGCGTTGTGCCACTGCATTCCAGCCTGGGCGACAGAGCAAGACTCCATCTCAAAAAAAATAAAAATAAAAAAATAAAATAAATAAATATAAAATGCCATGACGGTGACCCAGAAGCTATGACTTTATTCCATAGCAATGGCCTGGAAATTACTGCCCCTTTCCTAGAAAGTTCTAAATAACCCATCCCTCAATTTGCATTAACCTGCCCCTTAATTTGTATGTAATTGAAAGTGGGTAGAGGTGAGTAACCATACAGTTGCCAACAACCCATACATTGCAGCCTCTGGGTGCACTGCCTATGAGTTAGCCCTACTTCACAAGGAGCAGTACCGTTTAATAAAAGATTGCTATCTAACAACACCAGTTTTCCCTGGAATTCTTTTCTGAGTGAAATCAGGAACCCTTCTGGGCTAAGCCCCAATGCTGGGGCTCACCTGTCTTGCGTCAGACCCATCAATTGATATGAAATGTAATTTATTTCAGGCAGAAAAATATTTACCCTGTTTCATTTTCCCTAGCTCCTTGGAAAAATGTGTTTTGAGTTTCAAGTGAGCAAAACTTCAATGTGTCTGCCATTTTGGGGAAGAAGTTGTAACTTGGAGTGAAGGTAGAGGGATTTATTATGAGAGCTTTGCTAGCAGACATCTCATTCTTTAAGACAAAATCAACACACAAACATAATTGGTGAGAAATACAACATAGTGGTTAATATCAGTTAGCTTTAGCATCAGAGCTTGGTTTAAAATTCAGTTATGTTTTTGACAATTGCATGACTCAGGGATGACAGATTAATCCTCGCTTATAAAATGGAGATGATAAGACCTATCTGAGGAGAATGTTGTGTGGATAAGGGAAATAATTGCTCTAGATCATTTATCCTGTTCCCATAACATACTAATAGCTGAATAAACTGTGGCTTTTATTATCACAAATAATAAAACTAACTGAAGGCACCACATTCTCTAAATAGTGCTCCCTGCTCTTTAAGAATTCAACAGGTTTACAATTTATTCATATCTCCCCTATAACTATGTGACATGTTATTAAATTGATCTAACTCTCTGAACCTATTGATGAAATGAAAACATTTAATCCTGTCCTCAATCAAGTACATGCCTAGGCCACTGTAAAGACACAAAGCTCTGAATTTCCAGGATGTAAGTGGAAGTAAGTCAGTGAACCTAAATTGTGACTCCTCTTGCTGGGAACATTCGATGACTAGAGTGAAGAGCTGTGTGCTGGCAAGAATATGGCCCTGTAAGATGCTGGGAAATTTTTCCTAAAATGGTTCCATTGACTGCAGCCTGAACTCTCCCACCCCAAAATACTCCACAACAAATCCTCTTCTCCAACCAACACTGATTTCAAAATTATGTGAAGGAAAATGCCAACAGAGTAAAATCCAGAGTGATCTTACTCAATTAATATTTTCTGGTACAAGTTAATATACTTTTTTCTCTTATAAATAAGCTGAATGGCATAAAGATAATTCAAGATGAAAAAATTACAGTAATATTTTTAGCATCATGGCAAGCAGCCAGTTCCTCCAAATTAGAAATGCAAGATAAAAGTAGAAGATATTCAGTTAAATGTGATTTTAAGATAAACTATATTTTTTTTTAAGTGAAAGGATGTTCTTAGTCAGTCTTGGCCCTTGTAGGTGGACTTAGAAAAATTGCCAGGGGCACCTCCGATGACCAGGCTCCATGTTGGATGTATATGTACAACATACACATTTAACTGGACATCGTATATTTTTATTTGTTAAATCTGGCAACTCAAATCCAAATGAACTGAATTATAATCACCTTTATAGTTACTTGTCATACTTAATTACCCTTTAAAAAATTATATTCTGGGACACCTTTCAGATATCTTCTGGTACTTGTTTATTATTTTAAAGTGATGACAAATTTGTAGATTAGAAAGTTACTGAATGTAACCACTTTTATGCTTTTTCTCCTTATGGAGTCATTATTAATATAAATTGCCATTTATATTGCTATTTATATTAATAATGACTCCATAAGGAGAAAATTAACTTGCATAAAAATAAAGCTTAATTCTTCATAGGCAAGCATGAAATAAACATGCCAGTATAGGCTTCTGGGAACCAGAGAGAGAAATTTTAACTTCATGATTGGAACCAGCTGGACATTTTAAAAAATTTTAATGACCATGACCATTTAGACACAAAGAAACTTCCAATTTCAAATCCTGGACAGTTTTTACCAATGATGTCACAACACAGTACTAATATTTGGGGCTTCAAATGAAAACTTTATCGCGTAGGGATAGATCGAAATTTGAAATTTAACCCATGCTGATTTTAGACAGTGCCAGATTCATACTATTAAAGTTTCAATACTTGTCTTACCAGATGATCTTCTGGTAGCTGATAAGAGATGAAACCTGAGAAATTCATTCCAAATCCCAGTGAGCAGTCATACGGCCCTTTCTCAGGACAGTCTGAAAAAGTTCTATAAAATTTCCCTCTCACAAGGGGACCTATTTGTTCATCTGAATTATGCAGTGTGTGAGAAAAGATTTGCTAAGATGTAGCAATTTGCTTCAACATGTGACCTTTGCTTGCCGAGGTCTCTCAAGCCTTGGGGACAATTTAAAGGCAGATAGTAATCTTGATGATCTCTGGCCCCTAAACTCCTCACAGAGAGATTCCAAATCTCTCTGCATTTCCTGTGCAGTCCCTAGTGGGACTTACTCATTGATTCAAAACGAGTAAGACTCAATTCTTGACCTCAAAAGTGTGGTAGGAACAATATGGCTGTTGTCTTGGTCATCACCATTCTCCATCCATGACTGTTGTGCTCTGCTGCCAATGCCTCACGGCCGTAAAACTGACGAAGCATCTCTAAGCCAGGATCCGCATGACTGGTTGCAGAGAGTTCATCTCTCTAGGTGGATCCTGGTAAGCAAGCCGCTGTTTGATATTTTGCAACATCCCTCTCAAGGAGCCTAGGACAAATCCCCAGTGCTGGGTCAGAAAATATTTCAATGGTTCTTATTGTGTCTCGTTGAAAAGAATCCCTCTCCTCTGATCTTGCACCCAGTGTCCCAACTGTGCTTCTGTGCATCTCCATTCTTTTTTTCACCACAGTGAGTTTCCTACTTATCCAGGGCACTCTGTCAGTCTTTTATATATTGTGACTCACTTTAGAACCTTAGATTATATTGTAAGTTTAAGTGTTTCCTTTGTTTTATCCAAAATTACTAACGTACTTATGTAAGTAACAATCTTCTGGATCTACTGTTTTGTTCATTCATCGCTCTATTTATTCAAATAATATTTTGGCTAAACAATTTCAAGCCAAACAATTTGATTTCTGCCCTCATGAATCTTGTAGCTCAGTAGCAGACACAGGGGCAGCAGAAATATCATTTTAAAAAAAACAGTATCTGTTGTCTTCTCAGTTCTCTCTAAATTTTGTTGTCCTGAAACTTCTCACACATTAAAAGAATAACATTAATTTTATTCAGAAAGAATGCAGTTCTTGCCTAGAAGAAAGGGATATTACTTGAGTTTGGGTTTCAAATTAGACTTTTAAGTACATTTAGAGCAGTTGTCCTGAAAGCTAGTTTTACTTAAGAAATAGATTTTCTGAATCCTAAAAATTTTCCTTTAAATATCAGAGACTAAAGCTTGGAAGATTGAGGAGAGCATAAACTATAGAACAGGGAGGACTGTATTCCTCAATGGAATCACTGAAGTTCCAGCCCTGTGAAGAAGACAAAAAAGTCCTTTCAGGGAGGTGTGAGGAACTGGAGAAAGATTGAAAAAGGGTAAAACCAGGTGAAGATGCTACCTGGGCCTCCTCTTGCCTCAACATGTATCATCTCCTAGGCCTTGCCTCAGAGTGGGAATCAGGAAGAAGATAGTAAGTGTGGAGAGAATGAAAGTACATTGCACCAAACCAAGTAAACAGAATGAGATGATCTAAGTTGCTGCTCGTGGAAGTGATCATCAAGATTCCCCATTCATCCTTCTTTCTGGGCATATGGCTCCCTGAAATCAGGCATGGCCCATGGGACTTCACTTTGGACAATAACATGTGAGCAGAAGTGATGCTTTTTACCTCTTAGTAGAAGCACCAAAGACACAAGATTCTGCAGGCTGTTTTCTGCTAGGCAGCCGAGAAGGACATAGACGGCACCATAACAAGATATGGAAGACTGGCAGCTTGGATTCCTCAGAATGCCGAGCAGCCATATTTGGTTTCCATCTATCCTTTCTTTATTCTATTTCTCAATTTGTACTAAGCACAAGAGGAGGAACCAAGTGGTTTTGGGTGGAAATCATGAATTCAGTTTTGAATATATGAGTGTGTGATGCCTGAGACATCGAAGAAAATATGTTAAGTATGCAGATGGACATATAAATACAGAATTCATAGGAAAGATCTATACAGACATAAATTCATATGTAGAAAGGATATATAAACCCTGTCTCCCACCCCAACCACATTTCTTTCATTAGAAAAGATATTTTGAATCCAGGAAGGATTTACCTTATGATGATCCCATTTAACTGATACTAAGTACTTAGAAAAAAACTGTAAACAAAAGACTTTACTTTCAAAACATACAAAACAGTATTTTTATTTATGCATGCATGGAGAGAAACCAAATGATATTTCCATTTATCTTTTTTAAACTTGACTATAATTCTGTTTTAGCTGCAGGTGAATCCATTTATTCCAAATAGTGATACTGAATATAAATGGAAACAAATGAACTCCATATTCCTTAATTGATTTATACCCGTATACTGTGATTTAAACAGATAAAAATAGGAACATTTAAAAATATATAAAGTAAACAAATGCTTTCCTAAAAGACCTAAACTTTAGATTCTACAGTTTATCTTTCATAAAGAGACAGCTCCAAATTATGAGAAAGTTGAGGGTAAACCAGTAAGCAAGCACCTAGGTATTTGTGTATATACAGAGGATATGGGGAAAGTGAGCACACAATGCCACAAGGCAATGTGTTTCTATTTGAAATGAAAAGAACTAAGTTGTTCCCTGGTTTTCAGCTTGCTATTAAGATGAGAGCACCATTGCCTAGTGACCTTAACCTCATCATAGAAACAAAAGAGATTCACAAAAGCAATCATGATAGTGAAGAAACGTGAATTTTAAATATTCAAGCAATGGTGTTGGGACTATGGTGGGGAAGGGAATGTCAGGAAGAGAAAGCATAGCTATTGGATGTATTAAAATAAATTTATGTGGAAAGGGTGGCGTTAGATGTGGTACATTTCCAGAAGATAGAAGATATAGGGGCAAATTTTGCTTTGAAGCAAACAAGAGCTTAACATTTTTTTTTTTGGCTTCCTAGAGTAATGTATCTCCATAGCAAAAATTTTTGAAAAATATAGAAAAGTAAAGTTTAAAAAATCACTCATAAGCTCTTCTCTGAAAGATAATCACTGTTCATATTTTGTGCACATACATATAAATATGTACATATGTTTATTCACTGGTTCATTCAGTAATTGTCTACTAGGCACTTGTGTTCCAGATGCTCCTTTAGGCAGTCCTGTAATTGATGCAATTCTCTACTATAGTACATTTAGGTTGGGTTCACTATCTTTCTACTATACTGAATATCTTTAATATAAATTTGTATGTGTGGCTCTGATTATTTGTGTAGTTAATATTCTTAAAGTAGACTTTCTGAGTCAAAAGATATTCTGAAATTACTTCCTCCCAAATGATTGATTTACTTTTTCATTAGCAGTGTAGAAAAGAATTATTTTCAACTACAATTGCAAACATCATCATATTTTTGGTTAATCTGTGCTGATGGAAGTTAAAACACATATATTTAATTTTCATTTTTTTATCAATAAGGTTGAAGATTTTTGTGTTTTTAATGAATTAGTATATCATTTACATTTAAAGTTAAATGTAGACTGAAAGTTTATATCCCACCAAATTCGTGTGTTGTAACCTAATCCCCAATGTGATGGTATTTGAAGTTGAGGCTTTTGGAAGGTGATTAGGTCATGAAAGTGAAGCCCTCACAAATGGCATTAGCACCTTTATAAAAGAGATGACAGAAGTGCCCTTGTCCCTTCCACCATGTGAGGATGCAGCAAGAAGACACTGTCTACGAACCAGGATACAGGTTCTCAGCAGACACTGAATCTGCTGGCACCTTGGTCTTGAACTTCCTAGCCTCCAGAAATGTGAAAATAAATTGCTGTTGCTTATAAACCACCCAATCTATGGTACTCTGTAATAGCAGCTCAAAGGACTAAGACAGTTAAGTAAATTTAAAGAATGTATAAAATCTTTATAAAGAAAAAAGAGAAAATAAGCTCCAAATGCTCATCACCCATCTTAAGAAAATAAATACTTTTATTACCTTTCAAACCTCTGTGCACTTTAGTATATCCTTCCCCCTCCAAAGAAAGTACTATTCTCAACTTTGAGTTTATCATTTTCTTTTCTTTTTTGAGATGGAGTCTCAGTCTGTCACCCAGGCTGGAGTGCAGTGGCACAATGGCGGCTCACTGCAATCTCCCCCTCCCGGGTTCAAATGATTCCCCTGCCTCAGTCTCCTGAGTAGCTGGGATTACAGGCACCCACCACCACACCTAGCTAATTTTGTATTTTTTAGTAGGGACAGGGTTTCACCATGTTGGCCAGGCTGCTCTTGAACTCCCAACTTCAGGTGATCTGCCCGCCTCGGCCTCCCAAAGCGCTGGGATTACAGGCATGAGCCACCGTGCCCAGCCGAGTTTATAATTTTCTTACTTTAGCATTTTACCACATACATTTCTATGTCAAATGACATAGTGCTTATTTTTGTATTTTAAAAAGCCGTATGAGTGGTCTCATACTGTACAAAAACTTTCACACATACCCCAAATCTCCTTTGTAGTCAACATTAAGAGACGTAAGCTTGTTTTTTTATATAGTTGTATTTCATTCATTTTCACTGTTAAAGTACAACGTATAATATACAGTGTTATATGGAATGTTTTTTAGCCTTTCTACCATTAATTAACATTTGAGTTGTTTCTAGTTATATTAGTCCATTTTGCATTGCTATACAGGAATACCTGAGGCTGGGTAATTTCTAAAGAAAACATGTTTATTTGGCTCATGGTTCTGCAGACTGTACAAGAAATGTGACCCCAGAATCTGCTTCCGGTAAGGGCCTCAGGAAGCTTACAATCATAGTGGAAGGTGAAAGGGGAGCAGGTGTGTCACGTGGCAAGAAAGAAAGCACGAGAGAGAGGAGGAGGTGCCAGTCTCATTTTAAACAACCAGCTCTCGTGAATAGAGTGCAAACTCACACATTACTGCAGGGAGGGCACTAAGCAATTCATGAGGGATCCACTCCCATCACCCAAACACCTCCTACTGGGCCCCACCTTCAACATTAGGAGTCACATTTCAACGTGTGATTTGGAGGAGACAGACATCCAAACTGTAACACTAGTTTTGTGATATTATAAAGTATGTTGCTTTGAATATTTTGTATGGCATTTCTATCCATATATATGTGCAAGAGTTTCTCTATGGAATAGTTGTGGGAGCTTAATCCCTGTGTCATAGAATGAGTGCATTTGTAATTTAAAAAATAAGTTGTCGTTATCATTTTATATTGATTTACATCCCCACAAAAAGACTTAAGTATTGGTACAAAGTCGTACCAATTTACATTTTTACCCAAAGACATAGATGTCTAGTTGTTTCATATCCATGCCAACACTGAGTATTTTTATTTTTATTTTTAATTTTTTTTAGAGACAGAGTCTCATTATGTTGTCCAGGCTAGAGTGCAGTGACTACTCATACACATGATCATAGTGCACAATAGCCTTGAACTCCCGGGCTCAAGTGATTTTCTTGCTTTAGCCTCTGAAGCAGCTGGAACTACAGGTGCATGCCACTGTGCCTGGCCTAACATAATATTATCAGATATTTTCAGATTTTCCAATTTGGTGCATATAAAATACTATCTCATTGTGAGTTTGTTTTGTACTTTTCAGATTACTAATGATGTTGGACATGTTTTTTGTGTGTGTGTTTGGCTAATTCCTATTTTCTCTACTTTTCCTTTTGTCTCCCCCCTCTGCTTCCATTTACGTGTTAGTTTGACATTATTGCATTATCAAGAGTACCTAACAATAGGATTACATTCCATTATTGTTATTGTTGCCTCATCTGTTGCAATAACTGGGAATCAGATGTATCTTTAAAAGCTGATAAATCAAGCAATAGAAATTAAGTGTATTTAATAATACAAAGAGCAACACTAAGAATTATAGTATTAATGACTATCGATCACACTTAACATAGTGAGTTTTATGAGAAAGTGTTTAAAATATCCAAGGAGATGTTGACTTCCATTTTATAGAAATTTTCCAGAGCATGGAACCAGATGGGATCATTTTTACATAATTTTAGAAAGTTAGCAAAATCTAACCAAAAAATAGTACTAATCAATTATTCTCTAATTATGAGCAGAGACACAAAGCTACAAAATGAGATATTAGCAAATAGATTCTTAAAAAAAAACTACATGAAAAACAGGTAGAATTTATTCCTCATATACAAAAAAATTAGTATTACAAATCCTACTTATGTAATGTATTTAACAATAGGTCAAAGGAAAAAAGCCACAAAACCAATTCAATAACATCTGAAGCCTGAGAGGAAAATGAAAGACAAGAGGCTGTGGCTCCAGCTGTGTCTGCTGACAACAGGATAAAAATGGTTGCATTGAGAGTGAGCTGCATTTTCACCAGGCAGAGCAAACTGGGAGCAAAGCTGTGTGTTTCTTGGAAATCAAAAGAGGACTCCAAGAAAAGAAGCTTTTAAGAGGACTGGCTGGAGAGTCAAAGAAGATCCATTAGCTTCTGGACCACTGAAAACCTAAGGGCTGATGGTGGGGGGTAAGTGGCCGGCAGCAGGGAGACATTTTCTGTATCTAGGATGGTATAGAAAAGACCCCCACTGGACAGATCTACAAAGAACAACTAAAGAGTCTCATGGTGGAACAGGTCAGCTCTGGACATCAGTCAAATCCAGGGGAGCCTCTTATACTGGATTGCAATTGTGTTGGGCATGTACAACTGTGTTCTTTTTCTCTAATGGCTTCTTTCTTCTGGTCAGTCTCTGGAAGGGGTGAAAGAGTGAGAAATAGTAGCCAGCAAGTGTGGAAAGAGATGTGGAAGAGAGAACGGGGAAACAGTGAAAACAATTGCATTTCCCCCACTTTCCAAATGTAAGTTATCCAGGTTAAATGTAGGCCCCACCTGACTAGGCAAAGATTTTTTCCTTTGTTGTGAGTTTGAAAAGAACTAAACATCATACTGAAGTGGAATTATTGAAATTGGATAGACCCGGGTTCAAATCTTGACTCAGTTATGTAACATCTTGTGAATTTTGACAAGTTCCTTAACTCCACTGAGTCTGTTTTTATACCCATACAGTGGATGTAGGATTGTTATGAACATTAATTGAAAAATTACATATAAAATAAGTGTCCAGCATAGTTCCTGGCACATACTAGTGCTTGAAAACTACCAATCCACTTCATCAATTTGTGTTATGCCCTGCATGGGCACATATTTGCCTTGATACTCTTCAAAATGTAGAAGTACCCACAGAAAAAAAGTCTCAGTTCAAGCACAGTATTATTAATATTCTACTGAGTACTAAGTATGGTCGTTAATAGTCTAATATGAGGAAGTCAAAACAGTCTCTGGAAAAAGTCTTTCTGCAAGCTTTTTGAAGCTTCAGGGGTTACTACAAAGACTGGAAAATCAATCTTGAACTCAGCCTTTTAATTTCTTTTCATGATTACTGTTCTCAAATGGAGAATGCAATTAAAATTAATGCTGTCTTAGTTCACTTGCTCAAAATAAACATTGATCAAATTCTATGTGAAGGGTCTGTAACATCTCTTCTATAATCATTTTAAAATATATTAACAGAGATCTGTGTATTGTAGAACAAAGGGGACTGTTTCTGGGAGACAGGAGTTCTGAGTTCTGGCTCTAGCTCTGCCGTGTTCTGTGTGACCTATGAAAAGGCACATCTTCTGTTTGAGTCTCCTTCTCCTCTGTAAAATGGGTACATTAATACTTCACAGGAGTATTTAAGGATCACACACGTCATGCATGTTAATGGCAAAAATTACAATAAACTTACAATGAAATATTATCATTGCTACCTACATTCCTGAAAAAATCTGATTAATACAAGCCTCCCAGATATCAAGATCATTGGGACTTCACACAAATATGTTATAATGCTTATTGTTATTATGGTATCAAGCGAATGTTACATGGAGTACTCAGAGGGCTAACTAGCTTACGTTATAATGAAGGTTATTTCTTTCATTTTTTGATGACAGCCAAAAAGAGAGAGATATGAAAGTAGTGTTCACATACTGCTGAACATTAAACATATTTATTAAATATTTATACCCCAAATGATCTAAAATGATCAGAAACTGAGATATGATACATATAATTTTGTACTCTTTTCCAAACAGCTTATTTTTGCTAGAGTAAAATGTCAGTCCAGGCTTATAGTTTGTCAAATGTACCATTTAGATTTACTTAATTTTTCTCCCCAGAGACTTCTCTGATGTCTCAACAAACTGTCAACCAGGAAATGGTTTACTGCTACAAACATTAACTTAGCTCTTGTCAAAACCTGTTAGCCATGACAGGAGCTCTTACACTTTTATGGAACTTCTAGATTTCAGTTTAGATGGAAATAAAAAATATTCTATTGCTATAGCATAAATCTGCCTTTAATAGCCTAAGTGTTGAATTGTGGCTATCAAAAAGAGTACACAGTGTGCATAGGGAATAATTAACATTTAAATAGAAGCATAACTATGCCAGGGATTTTTTTTATCAGCCATCACAGGGTCATAAATTTCACATTATAAAAGTTTGTCCTTCTACCAGCCTTCATTGGGCTAAACAAAATGTTCACTCTTAATTTCAGATCATGAAACCAGCAACATTTATATCTAGACTGATGCCAGAGGAGGTAAAATTTCCCTGAAGGGGGAATAGAAGTTATCTGCTACCCTGATAGAAGGACTGGCCCAACTGCATGCTCATACTTGCCATCAATAGTTACTAGATGAGAAAGAAATGAGAAATCACCTTTTTGACAGGATTTGAGACATCAAAAAGGTCCTATTTTGCTGGCTCAGAGAGCTACTATTTCAGGGATAGTAGACTTCAGAGGTAACATTTCTCAGGATTACCTAAAACAAAAAGGGTAAGAAGATGCAAAGGAAATCCTTATGAAAAGAAGCTCAAGTTTCTCTTAACAAATATTTATTTACCCATTTTTCTTCCTCTAAATATCCAGGCTAACTGTGTTTCATTCAACATTCAACAAATATTTATTGATCAACTAATAGTTTTTTTTTTAATTCTTTAAGACATTGGTGACAGAGGTGGATAAGGCACAGTCCCTATTTTTAAAGAGCACACTATGTTTGGGAAAGAAAAATGTGTAACCAAGCAATCAGGAAATAATAGGGTATGATGGAAAAGGCCTACTCAATGCTATGGGAGAACAGAAGCATGAAAAATCTATATTGCTAAAGGGTTTCAATAAATATTTCACAGAGGAACCAACATTTATTATGAGTCTTGAAGGTTAAATAAAAGATGATATTCCAGGAAAAAAGAAATTGATTGTGCAAAAGCATGGAATATTAAAAAGCACGGCACCTCCAGGAAATAAGTACGTTTGTCTGGATGACAGTTTTATTAGAAGAGATTGTCAACTGCCAACTCTCAAGATCACATGTTTGATCAAGCAAAGACAAGTTTATTTCTTACTGTAGTAAGGGAAGCCACTGACTACCTTGGCGGAGTCTTAGTGGTGTTTTGCAAGGGAAGAATCAAAATTGGCATTTGTAAGGATTTAGAGTCTACTTTAAAGCATGTCTTTCAGTGAAGTGGTCTGATTGGTACTGAAAGATGTTATAATATAATAGTGTATAATTAATGGACACAGTAAAGGGAGTACACTGAAGAGTCTTTAAGAGTAAATAATCATTTGTTGAGCCCAGCTTAATAATCTATTGTTTCGAGAAGAGGCTATTTACTTAAAGAGAATGAATTGATTTTTCAGATAAATAACTTTAGGAGATTCTGAAATAAACAGTTATTTGCAACTCCATCTTCCTGGGCAAGGATTTCCTGGAATAATTAAGTCAGGTTAATGCACAGGTTGAAAAGTTAAATTGTGTTAATATAGACAGTAAGCTGTCTGGGTGTATATGCTTTCAGTTTTCAAGAATAGAAATAGACAAAGTTTGAAACAGAATTTGAGGCTGAATCGGGCCATTTTGAAGAATTTGAAATGGGAAAAGAAAGGGAAAGGGATCAAGCTTCACCCCATGCTAAAGTGCCTTAAAAAAGTTAATTTTTATAGCAATCCTATAAGACAGTTATTATTATACCCATATTCCAGATGATGCTGAAGCTTAGGAAATTTATATTTTTAAAAATAATCCTTGCCCAGTGTCTCTTAAGGAACAGCGGAGCCAGATTTCAAACCCAGTCCTAGAAGACCCCAAATCCTTTTGCTCTTTCCCTTACATAGTGTATTTTCAGTAGACCATAATGTAAAGTAGACTACTTTCAGTAGACTGTAAAGTAGAGGTCCAAAATGAAAAGTTTTCTTTTAGAGATTGACTACTCAAGGTGTGGACCCATGGACCACCTGGTTGTTTATTAGAAATGCAGAACTTGAAGCTTTGCCCCAGAACTACTGAAACAAAATTTGCTAACAAGATCTCAGGTAATTGTTGTGCGCATTAAACTTTGAGAAGCAGTTTTAGAAAACTTTGTAGAGTTCTTGAGTTGCCATCTCCATGAGGTGAACTCTTGTTGCACAATGGAATTTTCTGCACTAGTTTCTAGCCTTGTCTTTTTTCCCTTGTCTTCCTCATCTATGACAGGAAAATGAAAGCAATAGAGACTTTGTTAGCATAATATGCTACGGAAACTCTGCTATGGAAGTATAATTAATTTAGCAAGAGTTGCTTTTCTTATAGATGTTCCTCCCTTAAGACTTTGAACACTTGCATCTACTCTTAGGTGGAAAGTAAAACCTACCGTCTAAGATGGAGCTCCTCTCCAGGACAGAACTGAGACTCTGGATTAGGTGATGAAGCAAGGAAGAATAGAAGGGAATAAAAGACCAAAGGAAAGATGGGAGGAGGAAGAAATGGGGGAAAAGACACTGGAGACCAAACTTCAAAGAGACTACTAACTATCCACCAAGAGACATTAGTAGGGACTTTTTGGGAAAACAAATGTTTTATATCATCTGAATCTATGTATGTTGGAAATAATAAGATCATAATATTTCCTTTTTGTAAATTATTTGTAGCTGCTTAGTAACTAAGTCTTTCATCACTTTCTTCATTTAGTCACTCATCAACACGTTTCTTCAATGCCTACAATATGACACTGTTCTAGGCAGTAGAGATACATTCCTTAATGAGACAGATAAAATTCATGGCTTCTTGGTTCTTATATTCTTGTGGGAAGAAGAGAGAGAGAGAATTAATATGGGGAAAATATGATTTGAGATGTCAAAATTAGAGAACTTCTCCAGGTATAGTTATAAATAGATACTAAGACTAAGAGGACAAGTAGCATTTGAAATCAGTATTTTGGTGAGGGAAGTGGACAAAACCAGGGAGGCTGCACATCTAACAGAATGATGCATCACCATGCCTTATTTCCAGTCAGTATTCAGCACTCGGATGGGCATTGCAGCTCAGATGGGAGGTGAAAAGGGAGTGTTCCTTGTACCCTGTGGGCATTTTGTGGTATTACTCAATTTCTTATCTACAGCATTCTCTTTTTAGGCTCTACACACAAGGCACTCTTAATTTTCCTGCCTTCAGATCTTGTTGCTCAACCTCTCTTGTACATTTTTTTCTGGGTGTTAAAAGTAACAAAAAATATTTGCCCAATTATCACCTAAGAAAGCCTCCCAGCAGCCCCTGGGACATTTTCTGTGTGACACATCTCTATTCTTCTTCTGTGGGACAACCTGCAGAGTGGCCTAGTTGTTCATCTGTGACTGGGTGATGTGGCCCAGTGATGTGGTAGACGTTCTAACCCACTTCCCTTAAGGCAAAGGTTTTTCACCGTGTTCACTCTAGGTGTGTGAATAATGATAATTGTGTTCTGTATAGTGTGTGACAGTTTACAAGGGCTCTAGGTGTATGAATAATGGTAACTGCTGTTTGTATAGTGTGTGACAGTTTACAAGGGCTTTCATCGCATGGTCTAATATTGTTATTTATATATTACAGCTAAGAAAATGGGTATACAAAGACAGTAAGCATCCTTCCCCAAAATCTCTATGCCCAGGAAGTAAGTGCCATATCTTCTGATTTCCAACCCGTCTGTTCTTCCCACCCTTCCAATGCTGATACTCCATCATAGTGAGTCCCTCTTCCTCTCCTTCTGCTGGCTTTTTCCTCTCCTTGTTATAGTTTGGAATTTTTTAAGGCTAAAGGAAAAGAAAAGAAAAATCAAAGAAAAGATTAAAAGCCATTCTTAATTAACTCCTTACATTATCTTACCTTACCTTTCATTTTCAGTGCCTTGTTTATAGGCATGAAATGCTTAGCCTTCTTCTATCACCATTTTAAAAAATAAAAGTAGCGTTATTAGAACCCCCTTCACAAATTGTAGACAACATTGCTAGTCCTATTGGCACTAAATAGGACTAGTTTGTGACTTTAGATCTCAAAATAAACTAGGTCTTTTTTTTAACTTGTCGTTGTTTTATATACTAGTGTTATTTGTTAAAGCCATAATTAGGAGATAATGTTTGGCTTTGAGAGGGAATCTACCCACACATATCTCTCTGAGCACAAAAGCTTCAGTAAAACTTACTTTAAATTTTATGCATTCTTACACTGAATTTTCCTGCCTTCAGGTCCCTTTGCTCAACCCCTCTTGTAGGTTTTTTTTCTTCTGGATGCTAACAACAACAAAAAAGCATGCCATATATCTGCGCAATTGTCACTAAGAAAGCCTCCTAGAAACATGACTTGCTGCCCATGGGGCATTTTCTGTGTGACACAGCTCTCTATTTAAGAAGCTTTAGCTCCAGAGCTGTGGCTCACTCCTAGAATCTCAGCATTTTGGGAGGCTGAGGAGGGCGGATCACCTGAGGTTAAGTGTTCAAGGCCAGCCTGGCCAACATGGTGAAACCTCGTCTCTACTAAAAATACAAAAATTAGCCAAGCGTGGTGGCATGTACCTGTAATCCCAGCTACTTGGTGTCTGAGGCAAAAGAATCGCTTGAACCCAGAAAGCAGAGGTTGCAGTGAGCCAACATTGCACCACTACATTCCAGCCCAGGCAACAGAGTGAGACTGTCTCAAAAAAAAAGAAAGAAAGAAAGAGAAAGAAGCTTCAAGCTTTAGTGAGACTTGACTTTCAGAGTGACCTGGTTCTTCATCTGTGATGGGTGCTCCCCTGAAAAAAAGGTCATTCAAAAAGAAATCTCTTCCTCCTCAGGAAACTTTTCTTTGATAGCTGAAGTATTGATTGTTTAGCCAATTGCTGAAACTTGAGACAAACTTCCATGAAATAAATCTAATAAAGTAGTCCACAAAAACAAATTGTGGTAAGGATGAATAAAATATTATTAGTAATCTTTTAGAGATGTTAAAGAAAACCTTTATGAGATTGTCATTACTACTCTTTTTAGTACCAACGTATTATTAATTAGAGCAAATGTTTGACTTCTCTGCAGTTGCTTCAACTTAATTTGAAAACACATTTAGTTTGGATGTTGAAAGTAAATTTAGTAATGCCTTAATATTGAATTTTTACACCGATGCTCAAGTGTATTCAGTGTATAAATCATATTTATCTGCCTCCGTAAAGTATTTAGAAAAAATTGAGGCAATAATATTGATACCTAAATGATAAGCACATGGATCTGCTTATTTGTGTTTTTTTCTTAACCATCTCATCAAGATGGAGTGCAAAGGCATGTAGCAAAGTTCTAGAAAAGAAGGTCTACATTCAAGAAAGGTTCCAGCAAATATCCTTAAAGCCATTTGAATGGAATATTTACCTTGAATAGATTACCTTCAAAAATTGTATCTTGTTTCTGTAACTGTAATAAATGGTACAACAGAGTGAAATTACCCATGAATGAAGGAAGAAAGTCTGTTTTATTTATCCTTGTGTGTATAAACCTAGGGTAGTGCCTGGCTTAGATGAGGTATTTTATATATATATATGTATCAGACTGAATGGATATATACTGATATATTGAGCTTTATTCTTTCCAACATACCCAGGAACTACTAATTATGGAAAGAGGAGTTTTCCCTACACACACATACCCGACACTCCCTTAACTTTCTAGTCCTACACTTACATTCTGTGGCCAAACACGAGCTTCACCAGCTACTGTGCTGCCAGAATCCAATGAAGATGAAGTCGAGATGGAGGTATTGCCAATATTTGAAAAGCAGATGCCCTTTGCTCTTGCTTCCACACCTTTCTCAGACCCTATAAAATCACACCAGGATTAAACTCACACGTTCACTTATATCTTTCCTATATGATCATTTTTTGCAATTTTTAAAAATTGTGACAAAATACACAAAACATACAATTTATATCAATTTTTAATATTTTTCCCATTACCTTTGATGTTCTGCCATGCTACTTTGATAGTACTGGGTGTTTTTTTTTAAATTCTGCTCCACATGTAGGGAGATTTTTCAATTTGATGGCTGAAATATTTCTTCTAGAAATTGTTAACATTTGCTTAAATAACAGCAATTTATTGTCTCAGAGTTCTGGGGGCTAGAAATCAGAGATCAAGGTGTCAGCAGGGTCCATTCCTTCTAAGGTCTATGAGGGAGAATCCATCCCATGACCCTCTCCTAGCTTCTAGTGGTTTGCTGGCAATCTTTGGCATTCCTTGGCTTCTCTTGTATTACCGTGACATCTGCCTTCATCTTCACGTGGTACTCTCCTTGTATGTGTGTCTACACCCAAAATATCCCCTTATTTCTTTGCCAGAGCAATCAGGCAAGATAAATAAATAAAAGGCATCCAAATAGAAAAAGAAATTGTCAAACTATCTCTCTTTACTAACAATATTGATCTATTACTCCACCAAGAGCCTCCTGGAACTGATAAATGACTTCACTAAAGTTTCAGGATACAAAATCAATGTACAAAAATCAATAGCATTTTTGTATGCCAATAACATTCAAGCTGAGAGCCAAATCAAGAATGCATTTCCATTTACAATAGCCCTCCCCCAAATAATATACCTAGGAATACATTAAACCAAGGAGAAGAAAGACCTCTACAAGGAGAACTACAAAACACCGCTAAAAGAAATCAAGATGACACAAACAAATAAAAAATATTCCATGCTCGTGGATTAGAAGAATTAATATTATTAAAAAGGCCATACTTACCAAACCAATCTACAGATTCAACACTATTCCTATTAAACTACCAATGTTATTGTTTACAGAGTAAACAAAATTCCTACTATTCTAAAATTCATATAGAACCGAAAAAGAGACTGGATAACCAAAGCAATCTAAGCAAAAACAAAACAAAACAACAACAACAACAAAAACAAAGCTGTAAGCATCACATTACATTCCTTGACTTCAAACTATATTATAAGGCTAAGTAGTCCAAACAGCATGATACTGGTATAAAAACAGACAAATAAACCAATGAAACAGAATAGAGAGCCTGGAAGTAAAGCTGCACACCTATAGCCATCTGATCTTTGACAAAGTTGATGAAAATATGCAATGGGGAAAGGACTCCCTATTCAATAATTGGTGATGGGATTGCTGTCTAGACATATGCAAAAGAATGAAACTGGACCCCTCTTACCATATATAAAAATTAACTCAAGACAGATTACATATTTAAACATAAGACCTCAAACTGTAAGAATCCTAGAAGAAGCTAGGCATGGTGGCTCACAACTGTAATCCCAGCACTTTGGGAGGCCGAGGTGGGTGGATCACCAGAGGTCAGGAGTTCGGCACCCACCTGGCCAACATGGTGAAACCCCATCTCTACTAGAAATACAAAAATTAGCTGGGCATGGTGGCGTATGCCTGCAATCCCAGCTACTCGGGAGGATGAGGCAGGAGAATCACTTGAACCTGGGAGGTAGAGGTTGCAGTGAATCGAGATTGTGCCACTGCACTCCAGGCTGGGTGACAGAGTAAGACTCCATCTCAAAAATAAAAAAAGAAAGAAAGAAACAAAGAAAGAAAGAATTCTAGAAGAAAACCTAGGAAGCACCCTTGTGGACATTGGCCTTAAAGCAATTTCAACAAAAACAAAAATTGACAAGTGGGATCTAAGTAAACCGAAGAGCTTCTGCACAGCAACAGAAACTAACAACAGAGTAAACAGACAACCTATAGAATGGGAGAAAATATTCACAAACTATACATCTGACAAAGGTCTAATATCCAGAATCTATAAGGAACTTAAATCAACAAGCAAAAAACAACCCCATTAAAAAGTGGGCAAAAGTCGTGAACAGACACTTCTCAAAACAAGGACATACAAGTGGCCATCAAACGTATGAAAAAGTGCTCAGCATAGCTAATCGTCAGATAAATGCAAATCAAAACCACAATGAGATACCATCTCATATCAGTCATTATAGCTATTATTATTATCTTTTTAATTATACTTTAAGTTCTGGGATACATGTGCAGAATGTGCAGGTTTGTTACAGAGGTATACATGTGCCATAGTAGTTTGCTGTACCCATCAACCCGTCATCTAGGTTTTAAGCCCCACATGCATTAGGTATTTGTCCTAATGCTCTCCCTCCCCTTGCCCCCGACCCCTGACAAGCCCCAGTGTGTGATGTTCCCCTCCCTGTGTCCATGTGTTCTCATTGTTCACCTCCCACTTGTGAGTGAGAACATGCAGTGTTTGGTTTTCTGTTTTTTTTTTCTTGAGATGGAGTATCGCTCTTTCTCCCAGGCCGGACTGCAGTGGCGCGATCTCTATCTCGGCTCACTGCAAGCTCCACCTGCCGGGTTCAAGCCATTCTCCTGCCTCAGCCTCCCGAGTAGCTGGGACTATAGGCACCCCGCACCATGCCCCGCTAATTTTTTGTATTTTTAGAAGAGATGGGGTTTCACCGTGTTAGCCAGGAAGGTCTTGATCTCCTGACCTCGTGATCCGCCCGCCTCGGCCTCCCAAAGTGCTGGGATTACAGGCGTGAGCCACTGCACCCGGCCTGGTTTTCTGTTCTTGTATTAGTTTGCTGAGAATGATGGTTTCCAGCTTCATTCATGTCCCTGTAAAGGACATGAACTCATTCTTTTTTATGGAGGCATAGTATTCCATGGTATATATGTGCCACATTGTCTTTATCCAGTTTATCGTTGATGGGCATTTGGGTTGCTTCCAAGTCTTTGCTATTGTGAACAGTGCTGCAATAAACATACATGTGCATGTGTCTTTACAGTAGAATGATGTATAATCCTTTGGGTATATACCCAGTAGTGGGATTGCTGGGTCAAACGGTATTTCTGATTCTAGATCCTTGAGGAATCGCCACTGTCTTCCTCAATGGTTGAACTAATTTACACTCCCACCAACAGTGTAAAAGCATTCCTGTTTCCCCACATCCTCTCCATTATCTGTTGTTTCCTGACCTTTTAATGATCGCCATTCTAACTGGCCTGAGATGGTCCCTCGTTGTAGTTTTGATGTGTATTTCTCTAATGACCAGTAATGATGAACTTTTTTTCATATGTTTGTTGGCTGCATAAATGTCTTCTTTTGAGAATTGTCTGTTCATATCCTTTGCCCACTTTTTGATGTGGTTGTTTGTCTTTTTCTTGTAAATTTAACTTCCTTGTAGATTCTGGATATTAGCCCTTTGTCAGATGGATAGATTGCAAAAATTTTCTCCCATTATATAGGGTCCCTGTTCACTCTGATGTTAGTTTCTTTTGCTGTGCAGAAGCTCTTTAGTTTAATTAGATCCCATTTATCAATTCTGGCTTTTGTTGACATTGCTTTTGGTGTTTTAGTCATGAAGTTTTTGCCCATGCCTAGGTCCTGAATGGTATTGCCTAGTTTTCTTCTAGGATTTTTATGGTTTCAAGTTTTATGTTTAAATCTTTAATCCATCTTGAGTCAATTTTTGTATAAGGTATAAGGACGGGGTCCAGTTTCAGTTTTCTCCATATGGCTAGCCAGTTTTCCCAGCACCATTTATTAAATAGGGTATCCTTTCCCCATTGCTTGTCTTTGTCAGGTTTGCTGAAGACCGGATGGTTGCAGATGTGTGGTATTATTTCTGAGGCCTCTGTTCTGTTCCATTGGTCTATATATCTGTTTTGGTATCACTACCATGCTGTTTTGGTTACTGTAGCCTTGTAGTATAGTTTGAAGTCAGGTAGCATGATGCCTCCAGTTTTGTTCTTTTTGCCTAGGATTGTGTTGGTTATATGGGCTCTTTTTTGGTTCCATATGAAATTTAAAGTAGATTTTTCTAGCTCTGTGAAGAAAGTCAATGGTAGCTTGATGGGAATAACATTGAATCTATAAATTACTTTGGTCAGTATGGCCATTTTCATGATATTGATTCTTCCTATCCATAAGCATGGAATGTTTTTCATTTGTTTGTGTTCTCTCTTATTTCCTTGAGCAGTGGTTTGTAGTTCTCCTTGAAGAGGGCTTTCATGTCCCTCTAAGTTGTATTCCTAGGTGTTTTATTCTCTTTGTAGCAATTGTGAATGGGAGTTCACTCATGATTTAGCTCTCTGTCTATTATTGGTGTATAGGAATGCTTGTGATTTTTGCACATTGATTTTGTATCCTGAGACTGCTGAAGTTGCTTATCAGCTTAAGGAGATTTTGGGCTGAGACCACAGGGTTTCAGAAATATACAATCATGTCATCTGCAAACAGAGACAATTTGACTTCCTCTCTTCCTATTTGAATACCTTCATTTCTTTCTCTTGCCTGATTGCCCTGGCCAGAACTTCCAATGCTATGTTGAACAGGAATGGTGAGAGAGGGCATCCTTGTCTTGTGCTGGTTTTCAGAATGAATGTTTCCAGCTTTTGCCCATTCAGTATGATATTGGCTGTGGGTTTGTCATAAATAGCTCTTATTATTTTGAGATATGTTCCATCAATACCTAGTTTATTGAGCGTTTTTAGCATAAAGAGGCGTTGAATTTTATTGAAGGCCTTTTCTGCATCTATTGAGATAATCATGTGGTTTTTGTCATTGGTTCTGTTTATGTGATGGATTACATTTATTGATTTGGGTAAGTTGAACTAACCTTGCATCCCTGGGATGAAGTCAACTTGATTGTGGTGAATAAGTTTTTTGATGTGCTGTTGGATTCTGTTTGCTAGTATTTTATTGAAGATTTTTTCATCGATATTCATTAGAGATTTTGCCCTGAAATTTTCTTTGTTTCTGTGTCTCTGCCAGGTTTTGGTATCAGGATGAGGCTGGCTTCATAAAGTGAGTTAGGGAGGAGTCCCTCTTTTTCTATTGTTTGGAATAATTTCAGAAGGAACGGTACCGGCTTCTCTTTGTACCTCTGGTAAAATTTGGCTGTGAATCTCTCCGGTCCTGGGCTTTTTTTGGTTGATAGGCTATTAATTACTTGCTTAATTTCAGAACTTGTTATTGGTCTATTCAGGGATTCGACTTCTTCCTGGTTTAGTCTTGGAAGGATGTATGTGTCCCAGACTTTATCCATTTCTTCTATATTTTCTAGTTCATTTGCATAGAAGGGTTTATAGTATTCTCTGATGGTAGTTTGTATTTCTGTGAGATCAGTGGTGATATTCCCTTTACCATTTTTTATTGTGTCTATTTAATTCTTCTCTCTTTTCTTCTTTATTAGTCTGGCTAGTGGTCTACCTATTTTGGTAATCTTTTCAAAAAACCAGCTCCTGGATTCATTGATTTTTTGAAGGGTTTTTTGTGTCTCTATCTCCTTCAGTTCTGCTCTGATTTTAGTTATTTCTTGTCTTCTGCTTGCTTTTGAATTTGTTTGCTCTTGCTTCTCTAGTTCATTTAATTGTCATGTTATGGTGTTGATTTTAGATCTTTCCAGCTTTCTGTTGTGGGCATTTAGTGCTATAAATTCCCCTCTTAAAACTGCTTTAGCTGTGTCCTAGAGATTTTGGTACATTGTGTCATTGTTCTCATTGGTTTCAAAGATCTTGTTTATTTCTGCCTTAATTTCATTGTTTACCCAGTAGTCATTCAGGAGCAGGTTGTTCAATTTCCATGTAGTTGTGCGGTTTTGAGTGAATTTCTTAATCCTGAGTTCTAATTTGATTGCACTGTGGTCTGAGAGACTGTTTGTTCTGATTTCCATTCTTTTGTATTTGCTGAGGGGTGTTTTACTTCATTATGGCTATTACTAAGAAGTCAAAAAATAACAGCTGCAGAGAAAGGGGAACACTTATCCATGTTGGTGGGAGTGAAAATTAGTTCAGCTAATGTGGAAAACAGTTTGGAGATTTCCTCAACAACTTGAAACAGAGTCACCATTCAATCCAGCAATCCCATTACTGGATATATATCCAAAGAAAATAAATCATCCTACCAACACGACACATATACTCAAATGTTTATCACAATGCTATTCACAGTAGCAAAGACATGGAATCAACTTAGGTGCCCATCAGTGGTAGACTGGAAAAATAAAATGTACATATGCATGATGGAATACATATGCAGTCATAAAAAAGAACGAAAGTGTGTCATCTGCAGCAAAATTGATGCACCTGGAGGCCATTATCCTAAGCAAATTAACAGAGGAACAGAAATTCCATCACTACATATTCCCACTTATAAGTGGGAGTTAAACATTGGGAACTTTGGTATTTATTTATTTTTTGTTATTATTATTCTTTTTTGATGGAGACTTGCTCTGTCACCAGGCTGGAGTGCAGTGGCGTGATCTCAGCTCACCACAACCTCTGCCTCCTGGGTTCAAGCAATTCTCCTGCCTCAGCCTCCCGAGTAGCTGGGACTACAGGTGCACGCCACCATGCCCAGCTAATTTTTGTATTTTTAGTAGAGACGGGGTTTCACTATGTTGGCCAGGCTGGTCTCAAACTCCTGACCTCATGATCCATTCACCTCGGCTTCCCAAAGTGCTGGGATTACAGGTGTGAGCCACCGTGCCAGGCCAACATTGGGAACTTATGGATATAAACAAGGCAATAATAGACCCTGGAGACTAATGGGGGGACAGGGGTTAAAAAAACTAACTGCTGCTTACCATGCTCACTATCTGAGTGACAGGATTACTCATGTCCCAAACTTCAGCATAATGCAATATACCCATGTAACAAACCTGCACATGTACCCTCTGAATCTAAAATAAAAGTTGAGATTATAAAAATAGAAATAAAGAAAAAAATGAAAAAAAAATTCTCCTTCTTATAAGGACACCAGCCACATTGGATTAGGGGCCTGCTCAGTCCAAATCACATCTGCAATGAACTTATTTCCAAATGAAGTCACATTCTGCGTTACTAGGAGTTAAGATTTCAACATATGAACCTAAGGGGTGGGGACAGGGACACAATTCAACCCACAGCAGAAACCAACAGTGTCTTCTGTTTGATCCATAGTCTGGTGCCCATGTTTCCAATCTCTGGTCTGTCCAGTCTTCATATTACAAAACCTACATCACGTACCTGCACCCTCACTGTAATGAAGGCTGGAAATCTAGTTTCTGGAGTTCACCTTAGGAAGATGAGACTCACAGTGTGGGATCCTAGCAGAATGTAGAGAGGTTGTTCAAAAATATGAGGATCTACAGTTCATACATATACATTATAGCTAGGTCTCAATTCCAGCCCTGCTCCTTCTGAATCTTCAGTTAGTTACTTAATCTCCCTGGTCTTCAATTTCCTCATTTTTAAAATGGGATTTTATGTGGCCTAAATGTTAAGGACTTAACATTGTGTGTGTACATAAACAGAAACTCCACAAATGCTGGATCCTTTTACTTCTGTTCAGTCCTCAGAAGCCTTAGAACTCTTCATTTCTTAAATGGTCTTCATCACATTCTCCTTTGTATTGTCTTGTGACATGTTTCTTTCTGCATTGGTATCAGAAAAGAATACATGTCAAGCTAAAAAGGCAAATGTAAGCATTCTTTATTAAGGATGCATCATAAGCTGTTTTCTTTCAGTGAATGGAGTGTTTGTTTGATGGAGAAACACACCTTTGTAAGCAAACCTTAAGATTATATTGTGACTACATGTTTCTTTCTGCACTGGTACCTTTGTTGCTTGTCATAGTTCTCCCATTGTATTGTAAGTTTCATGAGCCAGGGGCGTTGTTCTAGACTCGTACTTCTTACGTCATTTGTGGTGAAGGACTAGTTTTATATATACGTGACTAATCCTTCACCACAAATGATTTCATTCTTTTTTATGACTGTATGGTATTCTATGGTATATGTGTATTAACACATTTTTGAAGGACTACTATATACATATGGTACATGCATATACACGTAGTAGTCCTTCACCACAAGAGTTACTAGTTTTATATATGTTTTATATAATATATATTAATTTATAAAAGTAGTTGTGTATGTTATATATAAAACTAGTTATATGTGTTCTATATATTAATTATATATAGCTAGCTATATTAATGATATTATATATTTATGTTATATATTATATATAATTATATTTAAAACCAGCTATATATAATTATATATATAGCAAGTTACATATATAACTAGCTATATATGACTAATATATAATATATAGTAATATATTATATATGTAATAAATATACATATTATAAATAGTTAATTATATATAACTAGTTATATATATCATCTTCAATCTATCACAGACCAATATTTTTATAAAATATAATAAAAACAATTACTGGAAAGATGAAATTTTTTTAAAAGTCATATGAAATAGAAGCAAGCCCCAATTTTTTTATTTTATTAAATTTAACAAACATAAAATTACTCCACAAAGTGCTAAAATTGTCTAAATGCTCACCTTTAGTCTCTACCATAAACTCATTGCAGATAAGGAACCAACAGTTTCCTGACTAGCACTGGTCTGTGGACCATACTTTAATGGATATGTCCTGGACCCCTACTCCTCAGAATGTGATGCCAGGACCAGCAGTTTTAGCCTCACCTGTGAGCTTGCTATAAATGCAGCATTTTAGGCCTTACCTCAGATCTACTGAGTAAGAACTTCCTCAGTGAATTTTGAGCACTATCCTCAATCATTCTGATTCCTGAGTTCAGAGTCTCCCATAAAGCAAGTGCACAACCAAAATCTATTAAAGCTATTTGAAAGTGGAGATCCCCCAAAAGGAAATAATATGTGACTTTCAGTACATAAGACAAGGATTTTATTGGGATCCTATAAATATTTGTTGCTTAATAATTAAAGAGTTTTTACAGATCTACTCCTATTGCCCCAAAATTAATTTTTATATGAAAAGATGATTTTATATTTTCAAAGTATATTATTAAAAGTTATATTGTTAACACGTTGATATGGTTTGGTTCTGTCCCCACTCAAATCTCATCTTGAATTGTAACTCCCACAATTCCCAAATGTCATGGGAGGAAACTGGTGGAAGGTGATTAAATTATGGGGGCAGGTCTTTCCTGTGCTGTTCTCATGATAGTGAATGAGTCTTACGAGATCTGATGGTTTTAAAAATGGGAGTTTCCCTACACAAGCTCTCTCTTTGCCTGCTGCCATGCATGTAAGACGTGACTTGCTTCTCCTTGCCTTCCACCATGATTGTGAGACCTCCCCAGCCATGTGGAACTGTAAGTTCACTAAACCTCTTTCTTTTGTAAATTGCCCAGTCTTGGGTATGTCTTTATCAGTAGCATGAAAACAGACTAATACAGTAAATTGGTACCAATAAAGTGGGTGCTGCTGTAGATAACTGAAAATGTGGAAGTGACTTTGGAACTGGGTAACAGGCAGAGGCTGGAACAGTCTGGAGGGCTCAGAAGAAGACAGGCAAATGTGGGAAAGTTTGGAACTCCCTAGAGACTTGTTGAATGGCTTTGACCAAAATGCTGATAGTGATATAGACAATAAGGTCCAGGCTGAGATGGTCTCAGATGGAGATGAGGAACTTGTTGGGAACTGGAGCAAAGGTGGCTCTTGTTATGTTGCAGCAAAGAGATTGGTTGCATTTTGCCCCTGACCTAGAGATCTGTGGAACTTTGAGCTTGAGAAAGATGATTTAGGGTATCTGTCAGAAGAAATTCCTAAGCAACAAAGCAGTCAAGAGGTGACTTGGGTGCTGGTAAAAGTATTCAGTTTTAAAAAGGAAACAACATAAAAATATGGAAAATGTGCAGCCTTGCAACACGATAGAAAAGACAATCTCGTTTCTGAGGAGAAATTCTAGCAGGCTGCAGAAATTTGTGTAAGTAATGAGGAGCTGAATGTTAATTCCCAAGACAATGGGGAAAATGTCTCCAGGGCATGCCAAATGTCTTCATGGCAGCCCTTCCCATCACTGGCCTGGAAAATGTCTCCAGGGCATGCCAAAGGCCTTCATGGCAGCCCTTCCCATCACTGGCCATGAGGAAAAAATAGTTTCATGGGCCTGGCCCAGGGTCCCTCTGCTGTGTGCAGTCTAGTGATTTGGTGCCCTTCATCCCAGCCACTCCAGCCATGACTAAAAGGGGTTAAGGTACAACTTGAGCCATGGCTTCAGAGGGTGCAAGCCCCAAGCCTTGGGAGCTTCCATGTGGTGTTGACCCTGCAGATGCATGGAAGTCAAGAATTGAGGTTTGGGAACCTCTGTCTAGATTTCAGAGGATATATGGAAACACCTAGATGTCCAGGCAGAAGTTTGCTGCAGGGGCAGGGTGCTCATGAAGTACCTCTGCTAAGGCAGTGTGGAAGGGAAATGTGGGGTTGGAGCCCCCACACAGAGTCCCTACTGGGGCACTGCCTAGTGGAGCTGCAAGAAGAGGGCCACCTTCCTCCAGACCCCAGAATGGCAGATCCACAGATAGCTTGCACCGTATGCCTGGAAAAGCCACAGACACTCAATGCCAGCTCATGAAGGCAGCCAGGAGGGAGGCTGTACCCTGCAAAGCCACAGGGGCTGAGCTGCCCAAGACCATGGGAACCTACTTCCGTAAGTGTGACCTGGATCCAGGACATGGAGTCAAAGGAGATAATTTTGGAGCTTTAAAATTTGACTGCCCTGCTGGATTTCAGACTTACTTGGGGCCTGTAGCCCCTTTGTTTTGGCCAATTTCTCACATTTGGAACTGCTGTATTTACCCAATGCTATACCCCCATTGTGTCTAGAAAGTAACTAACTTGCTTTTGATTTTACAGGCTCATAGGTGCAAGGGACATACCTTGTCTCAGATGAGACTTTGAGCTGTGGACTTTTGAAATGAGTTAAGACTTTTGGGGACTGTTGGGAAGGCATGATTGGTTTTGAAATGTGAGAACATGAAATTTGGGAGGGGCCAGGGTTGAATGATATGGTTTGGCTGTGTCTCCACCCAAATCTCATTTTGAATTGTAACTCCCACAATTCCTACATGTTGTGGAAGGAAGACAGTGGGAGGTGATTGAATTATGGGGGTGGGTCTTTCCCGTGCTGTTCTTGTGATAGTAAATGTGTCTCATGACATCTGATGGTTTTTAAAATGGAAGTTTCCCTGCACAAGCTCTCTCTTTGCTTGCTGCCATCCATATAAGATGTGACTTGCTCCTCTTTGCCTTCTGCTGGGATCGTGAAGCCTCTCCAGCCATGTGGAACTGTAAGTCCATTAAACCTCTTTCTTTTGTAAACTGTCCAGTCTCAGGTATGTCTTTATTAGCAGCATAAAAAGGCACTAATACACATATGTATAGGTATATGTATGTGATTATCAATCTGTCAGTCTGTGAAGTAAATAGAGGAAGAACATTAGTCTAACAGTGGATAATTTTCCATATTTGTTTTATTAACTCAATACAAAGATGAATGGAGACAGATTCCAAAACTGCAATATATGGTAGTGAAAAGGGATTGGCTTTTAAGTCAGAAATGCCTCCATTTTAATGCTGATTTATTGTCTATTATTTACTTTTTTTCTTTGGCCAAAATGTTCTCATCTGTAAAATTGGGTGATTATTCCAGTTTTGTGGAGTTGATGTAAGTTTAAAATAGTTTATATAAGGCACAAGTGGAATACCTCTTATATTATTAGTACCCAATAAACTTTTCCTGGAAAGAGAGAAATAAATTTAGATTAAAGTGTTTATATATTATTTGATGAGGCAATTGGAAGAAGTAAAATGCATACCATGAAATTAATGACTGTAAAGTATATAAAAATTGAGTGTGGAAAAGAAATTTAATTTGGCAAAGAAATATGTAGTAGTCATTTCTTGAATACTTGTAAGCTCTGAGAAATTTAAAATGTCTGTCACTGTGAGTCACAAGTTGTAGGTGCTCAATGTTTTCCTTCTCCAAGGTAAAACTGAAAATTCTGTTTAATACAAATCTGCCTTATGTCCATGGTATCTATTTCAGTGCCTTCCTCATAAAAGATGCTGTCACAGGGTCCTTTGGGTGTCACTTCTCCAGCTGGAAACCTCTGTGGCCAGCAGCACCTCTGCTTGAGTTTTGCTTATGCCTGCTGGGCTTGTTTCGCATGCTTGACCTGGCAGGCTGTGCTTGGCTCACACCACAGGCAGCAACCTGAGATGCTGCATTTCTACACCTCTCAAGGGCAAGCCAGGTATGGTGCAGCAAAGGGTGTGTGAGTGCGGTGTCCGGCCACTGTGGACAGCCAGGCATGCTGGCTGCTGCAGCAGGGCAGGCAGCTACAGGTGCTGGCACAGGCACCAGCTTTGTATGAGGTTACAACTGGGCCAGACGTACTGTAAGCGGTTTCCATTGAGGGTACCAGTGACTGGTGAGGGGAACATGGTAGCAATCAAAAGCTTGGAGACACGAGGAACCGCCGAGCCCTCAAAAGGGTGTTACAGCATGTCACGGCCGTGCTCAGGGAGCCCTGAGGTCTGGACTCCCAGAAGGGCCACAGCTCTTCTCTCCTTCTCATCACCCTCAGAGCGGCAAATGGAAGGGCAAATGGGGGGGGGTATGTTTCAGCCTGTTTGTGTTACCACTCTTTCAGTCCCACTGCCCCGCTCCAGCCCATGGCTCCTAGCCCTGCTGCTGCTTCCCATTGCATGGGGTGGCTGCCTGGCTCTGGTGGAGGGCAGGAAGACTATAGTGTTACAGCAGCCCTGGCTGGGGAAATCCTGAGGTCTGGGCCCCCAGAAGGGTCACCACTCTTCACTACCACAGTCTGAGAGCATGTTATCCCTGCAGCTCAGCAAGCCAGCCAGGAATGTGTTACAGCTCCTTTAACTCCCTCTGTTCAGCAGGTCTTGAGTTCTTGTTCAGCACCCAGGAAGAATGAAGTTACATGGACAACTGGAGGGTCAGCAAGGTGAAGAGCAGCTTTATTGAGTGACAGAACAGCTCTCAGTGGGCAGGAGACCCAAAGTGATTAGCTTCTATCCACAGGCACGTAGTCCCAAGGAGTGTAGAGGAAACCTGAAGTGGTTAACCCCTATCCACAGGCACGTAGTCCCAACAAGTGTAGAGGAAACCCGAAGTGGTTAGCTCCTATCCACAGGCACGTAGTCCCAACAAGTGCAGAGGAGACCTAAAGTGGGAAGCTCCTATCCACAGGCAGGTAGTCCCAATAAGTGTGTGAGTCTGGCTGTATGTGGGGTTTTTATGGGCTCAGAATGAAGGATGTGCATGCTGACTAGTTCTTGGGTGGAAGGGCATGCTGATTGATCCATGAGCAGCCATGGCAGGCCTGGAAAAAGCATCATCCGATTGGCCGAAAGGCATCAAGGAAGTTCTCACTCAGGGTCTCGTACTTTACCTGGAACTGGCAGCCCAGCCCCCAGACTTTAGGCCATCCCTGGCTTGAAGGTGATGTTTCAGTGGGGACCCACCCTTGCTGCCTAGGAACCTTTCTGCCTTTTGCCACCATCAACATGCCATCCATGGTGCCCAGGCTGTCTGCACCAAGGGGCACCTGCAGGCCTGCCTTGAGCCACCCTTAGTCCCCCAGCCTCCCTCCTGTGCTCATTGGCACCCAAAGTTTCAGCCTTAGAGGTTATTTTTGGGGGGGGGGCCGAGGAAGCAGGGGGCTGGCATGTCAGCACCATCCTGAGTGTGCACACACCCAGCCAGGTCACAACAGTGCCTGGGCTTGGCTGTTGAGACACATCCATAGTGGGTGCTGGCAGCAGGGAGAGGCCAGGGAGTGGGAAAAGCACTTCCGAGCCTGCAGGGGCAGGGAGCTTCCTGGGTCCCTGGGAGCTTCCTGGGTCCCTGAGAGCACAGGGATGCCCCGGTCCAGAGCCACAGCTGAGTGACTGCAGCTGCACCCAGGAGTGTGGGCTTCCACACTGCCAACTCTGTAGGGTGTGGGGCTCCCACTGGGATCACCTGTGCCCTGCCCCTGCCAGCTCCACGGAGCATGCAGCCCTGGCTGTGACTCCCCTGCTACAGCTGGTGTCCTCACAGTGGCTGCTCCAGACAGGCCACTGCCACCATCAATGCTTTATACATTTTTTTCTAGAAGAAAGGATTAATTCTTTGTTTTCAGGGGCTATGTTTTTTTCTTCTTATTCCATGGTTCTCTCATCAGTTTCCTACAGCAGAGCTTGCCACCAATGTGCTGCTGTAGCCTAGTGAGCCACAAGTAATGTGCAAATTTCCAGAGATGTTGATCCCCCAGACTCTGGCAGCCACTCAGGGACTCTTAGCCTCTAAGGAAGTTCTTACAGCTACTGCAGCCTCTTTATGTTTATTCTAGTATTACGGTGTTCTCTCACAGAAGAGATTGGGAAACATGGGCTCATCCTATCTTTGTTCCTAACTAGAATCCTAACTTGATATACATGTTTCTCTCCTATAAAGAAGCTCTTTGAAATGAGACCTGAATCAGCTATATGTTGTCTCCACTTCCTTCCTCCTAGACAATTGCAGTGAATTTTTGGGTGAGTTTAGGTGACATTCTCAACAATCACTTCTATTATCAACTTGACGCTCATCGCTAACTAAATGTGTTTTACTTCCGTTAACTTTTCAAATATGCCATGCCACAATTTATGCTGAAAGTCACATATTGATTTCCTTTTGGGGGCGGTCTCCACTTTCAAACAGTTTTAATAGATTTTGGTTGATCACCTGCTTTATGAGATACTTGGAACCCATTGAGACAAGGGATTCGGGATGATTGAAGACAGCGCTCAAAATTCAATGAGTAAGCATGGGTAGATATTAAAAGGATTATATGTAGTGTATTAGTAAAGTTCTTCCTTATTCAATTTCCTTTCAGTTCTTAAAGAGGAAGCCACAGTTTGGTGTTGGTATGACTTTAACAACTTCTCAACCTCAAGCTATTTTCCAGTTAAGTTTTTGTTTTTGTTTTTTTAGTAGGCAACAGTTTCCAACTAGAATTAAATAGCTTGATTTGATATAGCAAATTCAAGTACATGGATATGGCAAATAATATGGAAATACCTTAAATACACAAAACACCAGTATAACAGAAAGGGCCTAAGTTGTTAATCTGAAGACCCATAATTAGAAAACAGCCTGTTGATTACTCAAACAAGTTAATTAACCTCCCATTGCCTCATTTCTTTTTCTCATTTGTAAAATAGGCATAAGAGGTAGCTATCTGAAAGAGCATTTGTTGGGGATTAAATGAAATAATGTCTATGAAAGGACTTTTTAAACTGAAAATAGTTATAAATATGTTAGCTTATCACTTATTGATACATCATAACTGGTATTTTATATTATGATTTATATCACAGTAGTTCTAAGAAAGTCCTACAAATTGCAAGATGCATGATATGAGTATGTTAAATTTTAAGAACTTGTGCATAGCAGCAATAATAATGATTTTATAAGATTTAAGAAAATCTTATAAATATTGATAACACTGGTGTCAGAATTATTTTCAAGGTTTATTATATGCCTATCTAACTGCAGAATTAGCTGAATATTACTAATGGAGACTATTTGGAATGAGCTTCACAAATTAATAAGGTCACTAGGAACTGCAGGCTGTTAAAGACCTCCTTGGGCCAAGGATGAAAGAAAATCAAATGGGACGGAAGAAAGCAGGTGGGTACTCTGAGGAGAGGTAATCAGAGAACTGTGTTCTGCAACCATCTGGACTACTTGGAGCTTCACCAATGTAACCATGGAAACTATAAGGAATATGCTCAGAAGCAGGAAAGCATAAGTACCCAGAGACTCTGTGAGCCTGTCACAGTGCAAGAGAACCAGGCTATGTGTGTTGAAGTGGTCTGCTAAAGGACACGGTGGAAAAAAGGGGGAGATTTGGACTCTCTTGGAACCTGTGGAAGAGAAAGCCAACTGGGCCACCACAGACTTGTTTACACACCAGATGCCTGATGGATCCTTTGAAGATGGATACCTCACTGTCCAGTAAATACTCCTTTACTGGAAGGAATATATATTTGAATCTCACAACTAGTCTTTTAAGTGACTTTTGACACCAGTCAGATCACACTCTAAGTGAACAAAGATCATAGGAAAGAAATATTATTATTTCTCACATCTGCAAAAGCTATAATGACAAAGGTCCCAGACCTTCCTACTACTTGTGTAAAAGTTTTGGAACTCACAAATTCAAACCTTATGTTACTAAATAGTCTACTTTTTAAAGCTTGAATGATTTTAGTCATGAATATTATTGAACTATCAATCAAACCAACTGCATCAGTAGGACATTCCTTATGGCATCAAGTTTATTTCTAGCCATAGCAAGTATACTTCTAGCTAGTGGTTCTCAGAGTGTGGGGTGGAGACTCTTGTATGTCCCCAAGATCTTTTCAGGGATTCAGTGAGGTCAAAACTATCTTAATCATCATTCTAAAATGTTATTTTTTCTTTCCTTCTTATTCCCTCATGAGTGAAGAATGACATTTTCCAGAATCTACAGGAAGTGTAATACTGTGACAGATTGAATGCAGAAGCAGATGTAAAAATCCAGTTATCTTCTATTAAGCCATAAGGGAGATTTGCAAAAATGTTTAACAATGCTATACTCCTCACTAATTTTTTTTTGTTTTGAAAAATATATTTTTTATTTAAAGATATTTACGTTAACATTAATTTATACTAACTTAATGGGTTTATTATTGTTATTTCAAATAAAAGTATCAGTTTTAATTTTTACTGTGGAGCCTAGTAATACATAATTAACACACATAACTACTTTTGGATCTTCAATACTTTTTATGAGCACATGGGGTCCTGATACCACAAAGATTGAGATCCTCAGGGATAAGCTGTTATTAAGCTGCCAGTACCCGCAGGACTAATTTTGTCTCTGGTTTGAATTTTCTGGTATTGGCTTGAAGAAAGGTAATCTATTATAACTCTATTAGCAATTTCAAACAGGTAGCAGCTGGATTAACATTTGTGAATATAAGTGTAACCTGCAGGACACCTGGAGAAGAGCCCATTTTATACCAGCTGCTGAGTTGCTCTGCCTACCCTGAGCCTCAGAACCTTCATTGCAGCTAGCCTTTGGGTATTACCTGTTAGATATCGAATTAGAGCAATGCTTGAGGAGATTTTTAGATGTGTGATTTTAAAACAATAACCAACGATTGGATGTGAAATGACTGTATCTGTAGTATGGTATGCAAACTGGAGACAGGTGATATGGTTTGGCTGTGCCCTACCCAAAATCTCATCTTGAATTATAATCTTTAAAAACCCCACAGGTCAAGGGCAGAAACAGGTGGAGGCAATTGGATCCTGGGGGTGGTTCCCCTCATGCTGTTCTCGTGATAGTGAGTCTCATGAGATCCGATGATTTTATAAGCACCTGACATTTTCCCTACTTGCACTCATTCTCTCTTTTGCTGCCCTGTGAAGAGGTGCCTTCTGCTGTGATTGTAAGTTTCCTGAGGCCTCCCCAGCCGTAAGGAACTGTGAGTCAATTAGACCAATTTTCTTTATAAATTACCCCGTCTTGGGTACTTCTTCATAGCCGTGTGGGAATGGACTAATACAACAGGTTTCTATACAATGAGGCTAGATCAAATTACAAATATCACAAATACAAGGACTGATTATATAGCAGAGCTCTGACAGTGACTTAAATCCTTCCTCGCTAGAAACTAGTGAAGTACCTAGGGAGGAGTCTCATGCAGTGATAAGGAGTTCGGGTCCTAGAGTCAGGCAGAGCTGGGTTTGAATACCGTGTCCACTACTAGTTAACAGAGTGAACTTGGGAAATTTAATGAACAAATCTGTTGAATGAGAAATAAAAATAGTTTCACTTCATGGAGTGGTTTGGGAATTAAACGAGACAATGTACAATGTGCTTCATGTACATTATTTCATGTACAGCAACTTTGAGACCTCAATGCTATTATGTTTCCATTTTACAGACAGGGAACTGGCATTTAGAACAGTCAAATAATTTTCCAAAGGTCCTGCTGTTATGTGGCGAAGCACAGATTTGCTTTTGACAACCCTAACTATAAAATACCATATTATTGTGTCTTCTCAACAACAAAAATTAGAAAGTAGCAAGTTTCTTCTTCTCTTTTCCACAAACACCCAGCAGTGTTTTAAATACACAAAATGTAGAGTTTCCTATAAAGAAGGCAAGAAAATGGCAGTAAATTCAGCATAGGGGAGAAGAGAAAGGTGCTTCTACTATTCCCCCAAGGTATGGGAAATGGCAATTTGTCTTTTATAGAGGTTTTGTAGACAACCTCTTTTTGTATACACATAACACATAAATATTCCACAAGTGTCCCTTAATATGCTCTGGGATAGGGTTGAGCATTTGTGACAGATGTAAATATCAGTTTATATAACTAAATGATAAATGATCTTAAGAAAGAGGGGAAAATGATTTCCCCATAAAAACTCACTGAAGCATTCTAGATGAAAGGACTTGAAGTAGCGAAGGCTCATCCTTCATTTACTGCCAGGTCATCATGCTGGGTACTAGACACCCTTTAGCTGAGATGTTCTGCACTCTTACTATTTTAATGGAGATGCAGAGTAGTTATGAACGTTTCTCGGATCTTACTTTTAAAGAAACAATTCTACTTAGAGCAATGTTGTTCCATTTATATACCAGACACATTTAAACAACAACAAAAATATAACTTGATGCTTTTGGAAAAAAAATGTTTATTGTAAATTATTGTAGTTTATTGCAGTGAACTAGGTATTATGCAGTTAATAATCTATGCAGTAAATTACATTATGTGGATGTACGCAGCCAGGAATTGTCTCCATTTCTGGATTGACCTACAATTACAAATAACAAATAGCAATTACAAATTGTAACCTATAGTTACAAATATGTGTTTTACATTTAATCTGTTTGGTTACCTATCACTTTTCTATTAACTAGATAACAGATAATCATCTGATATTTCCTAGAGCTACTTCCCCATCCCCTCCCCTCCCCTCCACCTTCACCCCACCTTGAACCCCCACCTTTGCATTTCAGTTGTAAATGTGGCTGCTGCATGAATTAGTAGTGAACCTGACTGGGTCATGCTTCAGCTTTGAAAGAAGAGCAATGGCTTAGGAATGAATCACAGCCATTAACCATGAGTCGGTGTCTTCTTAAGCACCGTAAAGTATAAATTTGATTTTATTTTTCCACTAGGATGGAGATAACAAATCACATCTGTCCATGTAAAAGTTGGTAGTTTTATGTTCACCTGCATGGATTGATAGGTGGAGCTATCATGTGCCTCTTTCTTATTGAGGGTTATTTCTGCTATTTGAGTTGAATGGAAATTATTCATGAATCAGAGGAAGCCAGTTGCAATAGCCTCCAACTGCAATTTTCTGTTTTGTATTCTGAGGACAGCACAGTTCAAGGCTGTGTAAATGATAGGCCGATACTCTGCATTTCTATAATACCTTTTGCCAAAGAGTAGAAAATGATCCTGCATCTCTCTTTGACTTCAATTTTAGAAGTCAGAGAAATGACACGTCATGGTATTTCTAAGATTAGGTCCAAAATTATGACTTCACTCTTGCTAGTTCATACACATATACTCCCTCTAGGGGAAAAATAACTGTCAATATATTTTCTTTATGAGTAGGTCAACTATTTTTCAAAGTCGAAACGACAAAAAAGAAAGGCTCAATATGTTATAAGTAGAATTCATCCATAAGAAGCTTTTTGATGCACAAGATATTTGACACAATACAAAATAAATACCTAGTCCTATAAAATTTCTTTGCATAATCACCTACACTGTATACCAAATGCCACATAAAAATTAGAGCATCAGCACTCTCTTCTTTCCAGAACTTTAGCTTGTCCTGATTTATTCCTGTAACATTCATTGTCTTACTCTTGATATTCCCAGAGCTTTTCATCCTCCTATTTTCATCCTCACCTCACTTTTCAGAATTGACCATCGACATCAACTTCCCAGGTTCATGGGAATGTGCCCTCTTAAACACTGCTTTGATTTTGATTCTACCTTTAGCAATGCTTTCCTTGTCATCTTGGTTAAAAAAGTCTTCCACTTCAACAGAGTCCCAGCAGTCTCTCTTTTAAGACCGGCTTCATGAAGGGTAGTCTTTTTCTATTTGATTCTGCCTTTGAAACTGGCAAAACTTACAGGAAGGAAGAGAGGAAAGAAAGAACAGAAGGGAAGTAAAGATCACATACAAATGTATCAAGTAAGTGTTTTCTGAGCTAAAATTTCTTGGGAGTTACCAAGCAGCAAAAGGAAGAGAGAGGAGAAGAAAAGGAAGAAAAAGAAAAAAAAGAAGAAGAAGAAGAGGAAGAAGAAGAAAGAAGAAGAAGGAGGAGGAGGAAGGGAGGGAGGGAAGGAAGGAAGGAAGGAAGGGACTGAGGGAGGGAGGGAGGGAAAAGGGTGGGTGGGAGGGACAGGGAGAGAGGGACAGAAAGAAAAAAATAATCAAGGGCTTAACTTAAAAAATTCAGAGGTATGAGGGTAACCTCCATCTGGTTTTGTTAATGAAACTCCAACTCCACCATCAACACTAGTATTTAATTCTAACCCACATTCTGTCAGCTACTGTTTCCTGACATGTGTGGAAATGTGGGGTCAGCTGGGAATGTTTCTCAAGTCCTCTCACTTCCCACAGATCTAGGGAGATCACAGTAGTAACTCTAGGCTTTCCTCTGAGCCTCAATGTTCTGCTGAGCCATGGCTCTTTTAACCTCAAACAAAGAGAATTCCTTCCCAGTATTCACAGTAAGTGGCTGTTGGGGACCACACTCTCAAGCATCATGCTTTATCGCTGTTTGTTAATAGAAGATAGCTTAGAAAAGTACAGACTTGTATTCAAATTCTAGGCCTGATCCTTACTATGTGATATGAGGAACATTTCTTTATCTGTAAAAGTAATAACGATAATACTTTCAAATCTTTTATGAGGTTAAAATAAGAAAAGTATGTGAATGTACCTATCAAAGCGTTTGGCATTTATTGTGTCCTAAATATGTACAACACACTTTTTCTCTCAGTAACTAAAGGACAGAGATGCCAAGTTTACTATCATTATACTGTTGATGTCTTTGGCATTCAGCTTTTATTAAACCAGTGCATTATCTTTCCATAGAAACAGAATAATCACTTCATTTTGGAGGAGGCTGAACACTTTCAAAGATGATAAGATATGGTGTATCACAGTTTCCATTCAAACATCATAAAGGGACCCCCTTGAGTCAAAATGCCTGCACCTTTCATCAGCAGATGTCTGACGCCTGTTACTCTTTTGTTAAATCAGAGAGGCATCATTTTTATCTGCTGTATACCCAGGATGAAAAGTTTAGCAATCCCAACAGAATTACTCCAGGATGTGTTTCTTGCATTTCAAGCTCATTCTTTATGGGTTTAACTGATCTGAGTTCAAGAGCTTAATATGAAAATATAACTTTTTCAATGCTAAGTAACCTAGAGAACATTTTTTTTTTCTAAATATATGATTAATCTGACCGTAATGCTGCCTCCCTGGAATCAGGCTGAGGGTGAACTAGATTGCACAAAGGGAAGAAACATAAGTAAACCTTAATATATCTCTGTCTTCCCTTTTGGGAAACTGCCAATAAATGAGATAAATAAGTCAGAGTCTTAGCAGTACAGCTCTCATTTCCATCTGTAATGACTAAACTCTTTATATCTGACAATCTCTTATTCAATAAGATTTGTCAGGAAAAGAAAGCTATTTGTGCAAGATGCCTTATTTTATTCTTCAAGTCATGAACTAGAAATAGAATGATGACAGCAAATGTTTCCGGAATTAGGTATTCATATGTGTTTGGGTTAAATAAGTAATTTCACTTCAAAGGACAAGTCATCCACTTTCATTAATTATCTTTAAATTTTATCCCTACATTTCACAATCCATGCTGTAAGCATTTGTTACATCTGCTTGAAATGTCTCTGTACCCTTAACATCTTTTTTTTCTTACCATCATGATTTTTGTATAGAATACTACATATGACTTGCCTGTACTCTCTCCATCCTGCCATGTATCCTGTACAACATTTCCAACTTCTTATTCCTAAAGCACAAGTTTGGCAAGCCTCTACCCTATAACCACACTTTTTAAAAAAGGCTTTCAATCTACAGCATTTTTCCCTCAATAGCCCGTTACACAAGCTCTTCAGTTCAACCTAACTGGTCTTCTACCCAATCATTCATAAGCATGCATTACGATTCGTGCCACTGTCAATCCTCAGACTTGGAATACTTTTTCTCCTCATTCTATTCCTTTCTAGTGAAAGTTTTTGAGGATTGGAAGAAAGTTTATTTCGGTGTTTTTCCTCAGTTATGCTGATTTGGGATTAATACTCCTAAGAAATGATGACTGATATCCAGCAAAACAATCAAGGATACTGCACGGAGGAGGGCAGTACAAGTCATAGCTTCCATTTCTGAGATTGGTTAGCCTATTGTTTGAGTATATAACATCCAGCATAGTGATCCTGGTCAGGGCAAACCTGACAGCTTAAAACAAATCAACTGTGTTGAGAGAGGGTAAGTGTCTTACTTCACTAGATAAAAAAGAGCATACATAGGTAGTGCCTTCTATTTGTTTGGCTGCCTGTACCTTATGGTGAAGGTCATCATGTTATGTGTGTTTTCCATTTGTGTGTATCGTAACTTTCCTCTCAATAAATGCTGTTCTTCAATCTGATACACAAGTGCTGTCTAGTCTTTCTCCTGCTAAGAAACAATATATTACAATTTTCTTCATAGTTCACGAACTTCTGATTTCCATTCGTACACCTTGCTCTGTAAATCAGTCTCCTTATTCCTTAATCTATCTGGTACTAGATGAGACAAGTTTAAAAATGAAATTGTTTTGAAGAGAAGTCTTTACAGCTAGCTGCCTCTGGACATTAATCCATAAATTAATATAACAATAAAGAGGTTAAGTGATCAACCTAAGTCTCTCAGCTGTGGGTACCCTTATCTCAGTTGCTCTTTTTTTTAAGAGAACTTGGGTATCTTATTCTGGGAGGGAAGCCAGGTATCATGGCTAAATAACTGTAGGTCCTGTTGTTAAATCACAGGAGTTATCTTGTTGCTGAGCACACATTTTATGGTTATTAACTTTAGCTCTCATAAAAAGATGATACCCAGGGAGACATATGCTGGGGAGGAATAGATGTAGTCATCTATTTCCCATCAGCACATTTCCTCTAAGAAGATGTTTCCTGCTTGGAATTTAATGACCAGCTATGCTGGTGTTCAAAAAGATATTATTTCTTCTCTTTCAACATCTCTCAGAGGAGCCAAGATGGCCGACTAGGAACAGCTCCGGTCTACAGCTCCCAGCGTGAGCGACGCAGAAGACGGGTGATTTCTGCATTTCCATCTGAGGTACCCTGTTCATCTCACTAGGGAGTGCCAGACAGTGGGCGCACGTCAGTGGGTGAGTGCACCCTGCGCCAGCCGAAGCAGGGGTGAGGCATTGCCTCACTCGGGAAGCGCAAGGGGTCAGGGAGTTCCCCTTCCAGGGGTGACAGATGGCACCTGGAAAATCAGGCCACTCCCACCCGAATACTGTGCTTTTCCGACGGGTTTAGGAAACGGTGCCCCAGGAGAGTATAGCCCACACCTGGCTCAGAGGGTCCTACGCCCACGGAGTCTCGCTGATTGCTAGCACAGCAGTCTGAGATCAAACAGCAAGTCGGCAGCGAGGCTGGGGGAGGGGCGCCCGCCATTGCCCAGGCTCCCTTAGGTAAACAAAGCAGCCGGGAAGCTCGAACTGGGTGGAGCCCACCACAGCTCAAGGAGGCCTGCCTGCCTCTGTAGGCTCCACCTCTCGGGGCAGGGCACAGACAAACAAAAAGACAGCAGTAACCTCTGCAGACTTAAATGTCCCTGTCTGACAGCTTTGAGGAGAGCAGTGGTTCTCCCAGCACGCAGCTGGAGATCTGAGAACGGGCAGACTGCCTCCTCAAGTGGGTCCCTGACCCCTGACCCCCGAGCAGCCTAACTGGGAGGCACCCCCCAGCAGGGGCAGACTGACACCTCACACGGCCGGCCAGGTACTCCAACAGACCTGCAGCTGAGGGTCCTGTCTGTTAGAAGGAAAACTAACAGAAAGGACATCCACACCAAAAACCCATCTGTACATCACCATCATCAAAGACCAAAAGTAGATAAAACCACAAAGATGGGGAAAAAACAGAGCAGAAAAACTGGAAACTCTAAAAAGCAGAGTCCTCTCCTCCTCCAAAGGAACGCAGTTCCTCACCAGCAACGGAACAAAGCTGGACGGAGAATGACTTTGACGAGCTGAGAGAAGAAGGCTTCAGACGATCAAATTACTCCGAGCTACGGGAGGATATTCAAACCAAAGGCAAAGAAGTTGAAAACTTTGAAAAAAATTTAGAAGAATGTATAACTAGAATAACCAATACAGAGAAGTGCTTCAAGGAGCTGATGGAGCTGAAAACCAAGGCTCGAGAACTACGTGAAGAATGCAGAAGCCTCAGGAGCCGATGCGATCAAATGGAAGAAAGGGTATCAGCCCTGGAAGATGAAATGAATGAAATGAAGCGAGAAGGGAAGTATAGAGAAAAAAGAATAAAAAGAAACGAGCAAAGCCTCCAAGAAATGTGGGACTATGTGAAAAGACCAAATCTACATCTGATTGGTGTACCTGAAAGTGACGGGGAGAATGGAAACAAGTTGGAAAACACTCTGCAGGATATTATCCAGGAGAACTTCCCCAATCTAGCAAGGCAGGCCAACATTCAGATTCAGGAAATACAGAGAACGCCACAAAGATACTCCTCGAGAAGAGCAACTCCAAGACACATAATTGTCAGATTCACCAAAGTTGAAATGAAGGAAAAAATGTTAAGGGCAGCCAGAGAGAAAGGTCGGGTTACCATCAAAGGGAAGCCCATCAGACTAACAGCGGATCTCTCGGCAGAAACCCTACAAGCCAGAAGAGAGTGGGGGCCAATATTCAACATTCTCAACATCTCTCATTCATTCATTCATTCAATACTATTGTGTCTGCACTGTGCTAAACTCCAGAAATATAGCATTCGACAGACAGACAAAATCTTCTGTCAAAGGCCATATATTCTTAATTTGAACACTATTTAGTCACAATAAATAGTGGCATATACAATTATAGGAAAGTATAGGGAATAATGGGAGCACCTAGTAGGAAAACGTAATCTGAATCTGGGGGAAGGCAGGACATCAACGAGGGCTTCCTGGAAGAAGTAACACCTTAGTTAAGTTCTGAAACCTAAAATGCGATAATCTGAGTGAATTGAGAATCTGAGGGTGTGGGCATATGGAGAAAGAGGAAGGACAAAGGTTCAGGGCCAAGAAAGAGCATGTCATTCAAGGAATGAAAAGTTTTCATTGTGAGTAGAATGTGGGGTGGATGGGAAGACTGTGGGCAGAGATTGCAACAGACCCCACATAATGAACAATTTTGAGGCTATTTTAAGGAGTATGAACCTTATTTTGAGGACAAGAATGAGGTATTGAAGGTCCTTAAACTTGGTCTGACATGATCGTATTTGCATTATCAGAAAGATTTTGCTCTTTATACTTTTTTCTTTCCTAACATATTCAAGATATGTGTTATGGAATATATCAAGACAGACTGAATTTTTAAATTTGATTATACTGTGGAAAAGTTTGGAAACAGCACAATAAGCTCTAATGAAAGATACAAAAATCACAAATCATGAATTGGGCACATGGCATCTAAGGCACAGTAAATATGACAGTGGCCTCCTAATAACTGTTCAGAAAACACTGCTGATTTATTTCCCTTCACAGTGATATCATATACATCATATCTATGAGATTTGTTGTTGGATTAAGCAAGAAAAGGAGTCACTTCACATCACCCTGATGAATTATATCTTTTGATTGCAAGTGACAGAAATGAAACTCAATTTAGCTTAGGTATAAAAGGGAATTTATCATTCCCTCTGTTGGAAAGGCTGGAGTGATCGGAAGCAGATTCAAGTTATCTCTCTGCTTGTTGGCTTTATTTTCTCAAGCATTGTTATCCACGGGTAAGTAGGGATAACTTCTGGCTTCTCTGGTATGTTAGATTAAATTATGCAGAAGCAGACCTTGAAAGGAATTTATTAGGAAGTGTTTCTGGGAAAATCTGGTGAGGGAGTAGAGATGGGGGCAGAGAAGGAAAGGCAGACAAACTAAGGTGCACAGGTGTGAAATCAAGCGAATCCCCTTGGCTCAATCCCCCAGGAGGACTCCGAAATGGAGATTTCCCCTCGCCTTGTCCTGATAACCAAATGCTAGTTATTAGTTAAGAGCTGCTTCTAGGGAATCATAAATTTCTAAGATCTTTCAGCTAAATATGTGCACATACAAAGTGAATCTCACATCCTGAGGGCAATCCTCCAACCAAGAGGTGCAGGTGTATGAAAATGGTAAAGAGATTTATAAGAAAGTGGGTGAGGTATGAACACCATCTACTACATCTTCTCTTCCTTCCTACCACACTATCTTACTCTTACCTATCTCTCTCAAAAAAAAGACTCAAGTCTTCTAGACTCAAGTCTGATTGTCAAGCCTTAAGTTACACTCACCCTGTAAGTGTATATCATTTTATATCACTATGACACAAAGTAATGATAAAATATTTTGTCTGATCAAGTTTAGGTCATGTGTCTATATGAAAACCAGAGTAAGAGTGTACCTTAGTAGAAACACAGGGAAAGAAATACTAGGCAAACAGATACCATAGATATTTACTAAGCTTCCCATCCCACAAGTCTTATATGTTATCCTAAAACACTATAGAACTAGCTCCCTGAAGGCAAATTGCCAGGAAGGCTAAGTCCAAAGTAGTGCTGTATTAGTTTGGGCCCTTTGTTGCACAAACAAAAAAAGTCTATAATTAGATCTGGTTAACTTAGGTAGAGAAAGCATTCATAGCTCACAGAAATCTAGGAAGCATGGAGGATTAGGATTGGCAGGAATTGAGAGAGATCTTAACAGCCAATTTGCTGAAACAAGAATGATCAGATGGTGCAGTCACCACCACATACCTATGTACCTGCAATCACCAATAACAGAACCTCCATTGCAGGGCACTTGCTAACATGCCAGGGCCCGCACAGCACCTGGACACTTGTCTTCATGACACCAGATATTCTCCTCCTCTGTAGCTCTAACTGACCTATGTTCACAATAAATATATCTTGAATATATTTTATTTACATTCTCCTATGAGTTGGACAGAGGGACATGTGATCTAGAAGGCAGCACTAAATCTGTCTACCAGTTCACAATCTGGCATTCTCAAATTGAGAAAAACATTTTAGAACTCATAACAAATGCATTTTTTTTATTCTAGCTACCCTTTTTCCTGGCTTATAGAATTATGACTCTAGGGTCAGTGCAGTGTATGAAGAGGCAATAATTGGTGCTTGATGTACCCAAATCATTGAGGAAACAATACATTATGTGTTTTCTTTCTTGGGCATTTGTTTTACAGACCAATGAACCTATCTAGAGTTCTAAGCCAAAGAAAATGACAAGTGTACGTTGCCTACCTTTAGTACACATCACAGAACTTTCTTGAAACACAAAACCCTTTGTCTTCCTGGAGGGAATGAGAAAATCACAGCTTGCTCAACTAGTCTGGTCCTTGGCACAATTGTGGAAGTGAAATTGGGTTCAAGAGCCGTAGTCTCCCCTTTGTGTATTATTCTCTCTCTTCTCTGGTGCCTTCATTGACTACTTTTCTTTTGACTGCCTCTTAAATGTAAGACTTCCTATGATTTTCTTCTTGGATCCCCTTAATTCTACTCTGCCCATGTCATCACATCCCCAATGATGCTTTCACTAACATTTTCAGCCATTCAACTCACAAATCTCTATGCCCAGACCTGGGCTTCTAGATTTCCACATCATGTCACAGCACTGCTATTCACCTACTTTCCCAGGCCAGAGACCTGCATGTCATCTTTGATAGCATCAGCCCTCTTACCAAATTCTTGAACAGTCTTAAATTGAAGGAGCATACACCTAAAATGGTCTTAGGTTTTTTTTAGAATCTCTGCATTCAAGGGTGCTAAATTACATCTCCTTTTCTTCCCCTGAAGACCACCTTGGGAAGGTTCTCTACCTCTTGGTTGTTTGTAAACCATAGTACTGAACAAGTTAAAACTTCACATCCGAAATCCTGTCTGTTGGTTGTCACTCTTCCTCTGACACTGTTCTTAGAAGCACATGTGAATTCTTCAGAGTTCGGTTGCCTGATATGAGAGCTATGGCTTAGCTTAGTCTTTTGTTTGTTTCTTTCTTTTAAATAATTAATTGACAAATAAAAATTGTACATATTCAAAGTATGCAACATGACGATTTGATATATGTAAACACTGTGTGAGTGTTAATTACCATAGTCAAATTAACACATCTATCACTACCCATAGTTACCATTGTTTGTGTTTTTTTTGGAGGGAGGGTGAAGACACTTAAAATCTGCCTTCTTAACAAATTTCAAGTTAAACAATAGAGTATTATTAACTATGGTCACCATGTTATATATTAGATCCTCAGAATTTACTGCATTTATAACTGGAAATTTGTAGCCTTTGACCAAAAACTCATTTTCTCTTCCCCCCAAATCCTTGTCAACCACTCTGCTTCTGTAAGTTTGAGTTTTAAATTCCACATACAGATGAGATCATACAGTTTTTGTCTTTCTGTGTCTGGCTTATTTTGCCCAGTCTTTCTTTTGGCCCCTACCCCTTATCCTTCATCCCAGCCTTTAATTTCCTGTGCCTGCACAGTCTCTTGCTGCTTGTTCAGCTGACGCTGGAGGTAAGAAGACTTGTTGGAAAGTTACTATAATAGTCCAGAAAAAGAGAGGACCTGAACTCATGAACAATAGGGGACATAATAATGGCAAAAGTAACAGTAATAGCTATTACTTTGGCCTCTCTCCTGTATGCCAGGCACTTTATTACATCCCTTCTTCTTCCGATAGTAGTTCTGCAAAGTAGGGGTCATTTTCCACTTTTCAAAGATGAAACTCAAGGAGGTTATATGTTTTTCTAAAGGATCTTATATTTAATAGGTGGCAAAATTAAAATTAAAATTTATTTCTAAAATTTTTCCTTCTTTCAGTTCCTACATTTCATTACAATACAGATTCCTGGGGGCAATGCTTAATCCTATACTTAAATCAGGATCTTTAGAGAAACATCCTGAAAACGTATATTTTTAACAAATATTTTATGTGATTATTTTGATCAGGTCAATTTGGGAAAATTAGCCTCAAATTAATATTGAAACTCCTTAGCCTAGGCCTGCAGAACCTGGCTCCTGACTATGTCTCCAGAACCTCTCCTTCCAGTTCCTAACACCAGTGGAATGTTCCAGCAATTCCAGTCCTCTCACTGTTCCCTGGAAACACTATGCATTTCAATGCCTCCAGCTCTTGGATGTACTGGTCCCTCTTTGGTGAATACTTTCTTTGGCACTTGGCCTTTAAGGTCCTGCTCCATCATAGTAGTCCCCATGAAGCCTCTGGCCAATGTTGGGCTTCTTTTCCTAACTATTCTAGAAGAGTTGCTCACTCCTTCCTCTCTGCTTCTCCCGTATCCATACCTACATCACCTATTACAATTGCACAGTGTATTACAATGTATACATTTAAATATTTGCTTCTCCCAATAGGTTGCATGAGAGTCTTATACTCCAAAGAGCCTACTACAATTAGTGCAGTTTTTAAGAAATGTGCCAGACTTTTGCCTTCCCTACTGCTGTTGGTGGGGATAGTCTGCTGCTGTCATTTTGCTTTTGTTTACATTTATCTCTGCATTTATGTGTATATCTTTTCATATAACTTCTAAGCATGTAGGCAGGAAACAGAAATTTGAACAAAAAGAGGTAAAGGTGGAAAAGAATGTAAATAGGTATTTAGAAAGAAAATACCAAAGAAAATATCCTTGTTTTTCATGACTGGTTTCAGTTTTCTTCAGTTTTCTGAAATAGGTGAGGTTACCTGCTGAGATATAATAGAAGGAGATTGGGGGAGGGGATAAAGAAGAGTGGTAAAGAACTGACATAGATGCTTATGAAAATCAGAGAAAAAAGCTGTCCCAAACTAGGTGGAGAACATAGATTTTTCCTGAGATGGTGACGTTTTCTTCAGAAGTTCTTGGAATTCCAGGTGTAGGAATGGAGAAGACAGGTACAAGGACTGACCCCAGAGTTGGTGTCTGCTGAGTGGGTGTGAGGAGAGGGGGGTGGTGCTTGGGAAATGATGATGTTGATGGGAGGCATGTTCAGGTGAGCATGCAAAGAGAGATGGAATAAGGACAACAGCACATGGCTAGGGTAAAGTAAAAGCACCAATGAGCATTTCTGAGTTACTGAAAGTATGGGGAGCTTTAGAAGAGAGGACATTTGTGTCAGGTTCCTAGTGCTGCTTTAGCAAATTACTACAAACTTAGTGGGTTAAAACAACAGAAATTTATTCTCTTACAGTTTGGGAGACTAGAAGTTTGAAGAGTTTACGGGGCTAAAATCAAGGTGTCTCCATGGCTAGTTCCTTCTGGGGGATCCAGGGAGAATCTGTCTTTCATCTTCTAACTTCTGGTGTCTACATCACTCCAATCTGCTTCCATCATCACATTGCTGTTTCCTCTTCTTTAGTAGTAGCTATCTTATAAGGATGCCTGTCACTATGTTACTGGTCCCACCTGGATAATCCATGATGACTTCCCTATCTCAACATCCTTAACTTAATTATATCTTCAACTTTTTTTTTTTTTTTCTGTATAAGGTAATATAGGTTCCAGGGTTTAGGATGTGAATATTTTGGGGGACAGGGGTGCTTTATTCAACCTACCACAACATTGTATGCAGATTGTGGGTTATTTTTGTTAAACTTTCAATAGTGGAGCGGTTCCCAGTGAAAACAAGGTCCGAAGTGTAGTCATGAGTGGGAGTGAATGAAGGTCATTGAGTCAATCAAGAAAGCAAATAACTAGAATATCAGATGAGCCATTTTTTAGGACACTGAAGCCACCAGGATATGGAGCATGCTTGGGATGCATTGAGACAGTGGGTAGTAACTTGCCCCAGGTCACAGTTTGTGGGGGGGGGGGTAGAACTGATTACCTTTATTATTTTTATCAAATATTCTACTTTAATCTCTGGGATATCTGTAAAAGAAAAGAAGACAAAGAGAAGAAGGCAGTCTCTTTGCTGTCTGTGCCAGAGCAAGCTTGATTATATTCTCCATTTGTATCCCTTCCACCACCCACTTTCCCACCTCCAGATCTATTCTCAGTCCTTCTCTGCCCTCTCAGTGCCCAGCAGGCCAATCTCTACCACTTAGATCTCCCAGAGTCTCCTGTCCTCTGGCTTCTAATTGGGCTTACTCATGGGAGGCCTCCTGCAGGAGTCAGAAGGGATAAGTATTGGTGTAGTTACCTACCTACCCCCTTCTCCAGCCCTGACTACTGTGGTTCTGCCAGAGACTAAGTATTTCTACATACAAAACTCCCTTGTGGTAAAGCCGCTTTCACAACTCCAGGTGTTTCTGGCCTCTGGTAACTCTTTTCCCTTGTTAGCTTTATCAGGCCCAGCTTCCTCCTCATTGCTTGATTCTGGGTGTTTCACCATCCGTTGTTGGTTTCCTTGACCCTGTCAATCTCTCTATAAATGATCTTATTTACACTGCCTTCCGTTAAGCCCTTCTGAATGTTTGATCTATTCTCTGCTGAGATTCTGACTAGTATAGTGTGGTATAATTCTAGCCCTTCACAATATTTTCCTTTACAAATTATCATTATAATTTGGTATTGCTTCAGAAGTCCCTTAGGTCTCCATTCTTTTGGTTAGGAAGTTAACTTAAAAAAGAAATCTCAATTTGTTTATCACTCTTGATAATGTTTTTTGTTGCTTGTATAATTTCAGCTTGTCTTCAATTACAACTAACAGAAAACATTACCAAGAGTGAATAAGCAAACTGTAGTTTATTTTTAATGACATAATAAGGACAAGTTATACCATTAGGTGCTGACATTGGTTCATTGCCTTTATATTATCAAGGCTTTGGCTATGACCTCTATGATTCTTCGGTTTTCCTTCATGGATACAAAATGGCTACTAGAACTCCAGGCTTCATATCTGTATTCCAGACATGAAACAAAGGAAAATATGGCACCACCCACATTTATCCCATTATGTTTTCAGAAAAGCAGTTGCTTTCCCAGAAGTATTCTCTCTTCAAAAGACATCTACTTGTGCCATATGTATCAGAATTGGCATGACCAGCCACCCCTAGATGCAAGAGACTGGGAAAGAATCAAATTTAACTTTTCCTATAAAGGATATGGGCAAGGGAAAAGAAGTTTGGAAACAGAAGTTAATTAAGCAGGGATGTCATCGACACTATCTTTCCACATAACCTTAGCAAAGCATTTAAGAGCATGCATTCTTTTTTTTTTTTTTTTTTTTTTTTTGAGACAGAGTCTTGCTTTGTCACCCAGGCTGGAGTGCAGTGGCGCGATCTCAGCTCACTGCAAGCTCCCCGTCCCGGGTTCACACCATTCTCCTGCCTCAGCCTCCCAAGTAGCTAGGACTACAGGTGCCCACCACCACGCCCGGCTAATATTTTGCATTTTCAGTAGAGGTGGGGTTTCACCGTGTTAGCCAGGATGGTCTTGAAGGAGCATGCATTTTAAAGTCAGAGTGCTGAGTTCCAACCCTAGTCTACAATATTCTATCTGTGTGAATTTGGGAAATTACTTACCCTCTCAACGCTTCAGTTTCCTCAACTGCAAATGGAGATAACAAAGTTATTTTTCTATAAGGGTTATTATTATGACCAAATGAGTTAATATGTGCAGCATTTAGAACAGTGCTTGGCACCTGGCGAGCACTACGTAAGTTTTTATGTAATTTTAGCATTGTTCCTACCAAAGCACACAAAGAGGAGGCCACAAGAAATAGAAAAAGTGGGGGCCAATAAGAAATAACATGAACAAAGTTTAGGCAAATTGTGAAGTTGAAAATATTCTCTCCTTTTCTCTTCTCTTTCCCTTCCATTCCTAATCATAACCTTCCAAGGCTTACACAACCACCCAGATTTCTATCCCCGTCTTGCCATGCAGAACTTGCTACCAAGCTTACTGCATGCATTTGCATTGCACCCAACAATCAGTCCACAGATATTTTTAGGTTATTACTTTGTTTCAGGGGCTGGGAAAGAATCATGAGTAAAACAGCTGTGGCTCTGTCATGGTGTTTCTTACAGTGCAGTTGGAAAGATGATATTAAAACATAGTTAGACAGAGAATTAATTGGTATTTGATACAGGCAAAACCAGAGATTTTAAGTACCCTTTGAGAGCATCCTAATCTTAGGAGCCAGAGAACACTTGTCTGAGGAAATGAGACTTATGCTAAGACCCAAAGGTGAGGGAATTAGCCAGGTAGAGAGGTGGGGTTGGGACAGAGGAGTAGAGAGTTTCAGTAGAGGAGAAGGCATAAAAACCTAGAGGTTAGTGTGTGTGAGAAGCTCTGGACCTATCTCTCCCTCTTCTACTTCATCAAGAATGTCTTTCCAGTCTGTCTCACTCCCTCTGAACTGCTACTAGTTAATAGTTGACTGTGAGTTATTTGGTGAAACTCTAACTGCTCAGGACATTTATGAACCTCAGAATTTTCTCTTCCCAGTTTCTTGGAGGAAAAAAAAGACGCTGATGAGCTATCCATACTAAAGTGTTAAATATTTCTAAGTCTTGATATACTCTGCTTTCAGTTTATTGATATTTGAACAAGAAACTTCTAGGTACATCAATGTTTGCTTCATAAAGGGAGACTTTGATAAGTGGGAATTTCAGCTTTTTAGGAATTTATTTTGTTGTAGGGAGTTGATGGGGATAAGACCAGATTATTTATGTGATGCAATAAAAACCACATTGTCTGAAGGTAAACTTGTAATTATCTCAAGCATGTTGGCACTAATAATGACATGAAGAACTTTATGATTTAGTGTTAATTGGAACATAATCATTCATTATTCATTAATACAATTAAAGATTTATAATATTTACTTTTTATGAGAATCAAAACTTTGAAATACTATTTAGAAAATAAGAATGGAAATGGGTTTTAATTTTCAAGACTAGACAACAGTGAATACAAAAACATAATTTTTATTATTTTTCTCATTGCTGAGCTGTGCCTTAACCTATAGTCAGCTCTTTCAGCAAAGCAATTGCTTTCTGAGTTGTGTTGTCCCTTCTTTACTCCAGAGCTCCCATGTGGCTGGCAAGTGTAGGGAATGCTGATATCTGTGACTTCTATTTCTTTCTGAGGGAGAAAGATAAATTTTAAATTTTGTAATGTTACATCTAATCGTAAATAAGCAGAGGATGCAAAAGCCACATTTATGAGGATCTAAGGATTAAGGGGACTCTTGAGTGTTGTAAATAGTCAATGCAGATTCTTCAAGATGACTTTATTAAATTAACATAGAATGCAGAAGCACTTGTCAATATCACACAAGGTATCAGATTGGATTAATGAAAAATTAATTTGTTCTCCACTTCACATCGGCTTCACAAATTTGAAACTCCTTCAAATGATTGTCTTCTTTGTGTTATTTACAGCTAAGCATTCATAGTTATTCTAGCTCCCCTCCAGGCTGATAGCTCTGACTTCTCATTCATGAGTTATATCCCATTGTTTCTCCTCTACCACAGTTATCTGCATTTCCCATGATATATGTATATATTTATGTGTACCTTGCCTTATTCCAGAATAACTGACACACTTCAATATATTGGACACATTACATACTAGATTTTATGATAACTTTTGATTGCTCAGAGGCTGTTAAAAACTTTCAATATTTTCACTTGAAAAAGGTAAATATTCAGATTTTTTAAAAAGTTTTTGGTTCTTGCAAACTATACAACCTATTTAATAAGCTGGTTATATCTGATGCAGAGGTGTAAGTCTGGTTAAATTTCAAAAGTCTACAGCTATTACTAGGGAAACCACGGTCTCTTTTGTCAATTAGCTCTTGGGGTAAAAGTTAGCTTCCTGAGGAACCTCTAATTGGTAACTCCTTGTCCTAGAAAGTCTGTCAGAGATGTGAATGTGTATCCAATGGCCATTACCTCTCTTGTGGCAGTCGACGCTAGCTACATGCAACAGAAATTCATTTCTCCAAGTGCGAATAACAGAAGATGTTGAGACTTTCAACTTGGGAGTAACTGGTATTCCATAGTTACTGATTTAAATGGGTTTAATTTTAAAAGCAAATAGAGAAAAATTGCAAGGGACATTTTAACTGCTAGTGACCAAAAGCTGCATACAAACTTCAGCTTTCAAATATTAAATGATGATAGTCCAACATTTTATTAAAGCAGAATAAGAAAATTCAAAATTAAAACATTACTAAATCGTAACTCAGTGTTTGTATTTAAAATTATTATAGTGTATGTGTCAATTTGTAGTAAGTACCACATAAATGGCAATACCCAAATTGTATACTATTATTTCCGTCTCCTCATTATCCACATCAGAGAAAAGTGTTATTGATACTATTTGTTCATCTTTTACATAAAAAATGTATTGAGCTTATAACATGACCAGAAACTATCTGAGGCATTGTTGGTACAGAACATAGTCTCTGTCCTGAAGAATTTACTGAAGTCAAGTGGTATAATCAGCCAAAAAACTCAGAATTTACATAATCAGAAAAGAAAAGTTACTAAATAAATAAAGAGAAAAAACAACAACCACAACAATCATAACCAAAACAACATTTAACCAAAACAACAAACACTGGAAAGAAGGTTAATATAATTTCAAAAGTTACTCAATAATACTTAAAATGTTGAGTTGACACCCAAAAAAAAAGAGACATGCGAAAAAGAAAGTATGGCTCATATATAGAAAAAAAAATGTCAGTAGAAACTGTTCTTGAATAAGTCCAGATTTGGACTTACTAGAAAAAGACTTCAAATAATCTATTGTAAATATGCTCAAAGAACTAAAAGAAGCCATGTATTTTAAAAAAAGGAAAGTATGATATAAGAATATCTCACTAAATAGAGAATATCAATAAAGAGACAGAAATTATATATACAATACTACACATTACATATATCTATCTATCTATAAAGTTTAAAACCACAGTAATTAAAAGAGAATACTCAGCAGAGAAGCTCAAAAACAGACTTAAGATAGCACCCTCCCCTCCAAAAAAAAGGAAACCGTAAAATCGAAGATAGATCAATTGAGATGGCCCAGTCTGGGGTACAGGGAAAAGATAATCAAGAATAATCAACAGAGACCTGTGCACACCATCAAGCTTACCAACATACACTCAGAGGGAGTTTCTGAAGAAGAAGAAGGAGAGAGAAAGGGGTAGAAAGAATATTTGAAAAATTAATGGCTGAAAACTTCATCCAGTTTGGTGAAAAACATTGATCCAGGAAGCTTAAAAATTCAAAGGTGAGAACCGTAATAAGATCTGTTTCTAGACATGTTATAATCAAACTATTGAAAGACAAAGAATCCTGAAAACAGCAGAGGGAAATATCTTATCACATACAAGGGATCCTCAATAAGATTAAAACTGATTTCCATCAGAAACCATAATGATCAGAGGGCAGTGGGATGATATATTTAAACTGCTAAAGGAAAAAGACTATCACCCAAGAATTCTATATTCAAATATCCTTCAAAACTGAAGGATAAATTAAAACATTCTCAGAGAAATGAAAACTAAGATAGGTTGTTGTTAGCAGACTTGTCCTACAAGAAATATTAAGGGAAGTCCTTTAGGCTGAAATAAAATGACAGTAGACATTAACTTGAATCCACATGAGGAAAGAAATAGTACTCATAAAGGAAACAATATGGTAGTTAAAAGACAACTGTATAACACAATAATTATAAAACATGTTTAAAGGCATATTATATATAAAGATACAATTTGCATAACAATAACACAGAGAACAAAAACAAATGGATGCATATTGGACCAAAGTTTTCATATACTGTTGCAATTAAGTTGGTACTAATCCAAATGATGTTGTTTTAAATTAAGATGCTAATTGCAGTCCCCAGGCAACCACTGAGAAAATAACACCAAAATATATAATTAAAGAAACTGATAGAATTAAAATAGTACTGATATGGTTTGGCTGTGTCCTCAACCAAATCTCACCTTGAATTCCCACATGTTGTGTGAGGGACTTGGTGGGAGGTAGTTGAATCATGGAGGCAGGTCTTTCCCATGCTGTTCTCATAAAAGTGAGTAAGTCTCACGAGATCTGATGGTTATTATAAGGGGGAGTTTTCCTGCACAAGCTCTCTTTGCTTGCTGCCATCCATGTAAGACGTAACTTCCTCCTCCTTGCCTTCCACCATGATTCTGAGGCTTCCCCAGCCACGTGGAACATAAGTACAATTAAACCTCTTTCTTTTGTAAGTTGCCCAGTCTTGGGTATGTCTTTATCAGCAGCATAAAAACAGACTAATATAGAAAATTGCTACCAGTAGAGTGGGAAGCTGGTGAAAAGACACCCGAAAATGTGGAAGCAACTTTGGAACTGGGTAACAGGCAGAAGTTGGAATAGTTTGGAGGGTTCAGAAAAAGGCAGAAAAATATGGGAAAGTTTGGAACTCCTTAGAGACTTATTGAATGGCTTTGACTAAAAGCCTGCTAGCGATATGGACAATAAAGTCCAGGCTGAAGTGGTCTCAGATGAAGATGAGTGACTTGTTGGGAACTGGAGCAAAGGTGACCCTTGTTATGTTTTAGCAAAGAGACTGGCAGCATTTTGCCCCTGCTCTAGAGATTTGGGGAACTTTGAAGTTGAGAGATGATTTAGGGTATCTGACGGAAGAAATTTCTAAGCAGCAAAGCATTCTAAAGGTGACTTGGGTGCTGTTAAAGGCATTCAGTTTTATAAGGGAAGCAGAGCATAAGAGTTCAGAAAATTTGCAGCCTGACAATGTAATAGAAAGGAAAATCCATTTTCTGAGGAGAAATTCAAGCTGCTTGCAGAAATTTGCATAAGTAATAAGGAGCCAAATGTTAATCCCCAAGACAAGGGGGAAAATGTATCCAGGGCATGTCAGAAGTTTTCACAGCAGCCCCTTCAAAGCACAGGCATGAGTGTGGTGACCTAAGAGAAAATGATTTCGTGCACCCAGGGTCCCTGTGCTGTGTGCAGTCTAGGAACTTGGTGCCCTGGGTCCCAGCCACTCCAGCCATGACTAAAAGGGGGCAAGGTACAGCTTGGACTATTGCTTCAGAGGGTAGACACCCTTAGTCTTGGATGCTTACATGTGACATTGAGCCTGCAGGTGCATGGAAGTCAAGAATTGAGGTTTGGGAACCTAGATATCAGATGTGTGGAAATGCCTGGATGTCCAGACAAAGTTTGCTGCAGGGGTAGGGCCCTCATGAATCTCTGCTAGGACAGTGCAAAAGTGTAATGTGGACAGTGCAAAAGACTCTGTGGAGCCCCCACACAGAGTCCCTACTGGGGCACTGCCTAATGGAGCTGTGAGAAGAGGGCCACCATCCTCCAGACCCCAGAAAGGTAGGTCCACTGACGGCTTTCACCATGCACCTAGAAAAGCCACAGACACTCAATGTCAGCCCATGAAAGCAGCCAGGAGTGGAGCTATACCCAGCAAAGCCACAAGGGCAGAGCTGCCCAAGACCATGGGAACCCACCTCTTACATCAGTGTGATCTGGATGTAAGGTATGGAGTCAAAGGAAATCATTTAGGAGCTTTAAGATTTGACTGCCCTGCTGGATTTTGGTACCTGTAGCCCCCTTTTTTTGGCCAATATCTCCCATTTGCAATAGCTGTATTTATCCAATGCCTGTACCCCCATTGTATCTAGGAAGTAACTAACTTGCTTTTGATTTTACAGGTTCATAGATGGAAGGGACTTGCCTTGTCTCAGATGAGACTTTGGACTGTGGACTTTTGAGTTAATTCTGAAATGAGTTAAGACTTTGGGGGACTGTTAGGAAGGTATGATTGGTTTTGAAATGTGAGGACATGAGATTTGGGAGGGGCCAGGGCCAAATGATATGGTTTGGCTCTATGTCCCCACCCAAATCTCATCTTTAATTCCCATATATTGTAGGAGGTACCTGGTGGGAGGTAATTGAATCATGGGGGCAGGTCTTTCTCATGCTGTTCTTGTGATAGTGAATAAGTCTCATGAGATCTGATGGTTATTAAAAGGGGGAGTTTTCCTGCACACCTCTCTTTGCTTGCTGCCATCCACGTAAGATGTGACTTGCTCCTCCTTGCCTTATGCCATGATTGTGAACCTTCCCCAGCCATGTAGAACTGAAAGCCCAATTAAACCTCTTTCTTTTGTAAATTGCCCCGTCTTGAGTATGTCTTTATCAGCAGTGTGAAAACGGACTAATACAGGTAAAGTGGAAAATGTCTATTTAACACAAAAGAAGGGCAGAACAGATTAGAAGAACAAGAAAAGTATAAGATATATAGAAAAAAAGTAAAATGGCAGATATAAATCCTACCTTATGAGTAATTATATTAAATGTAAAGGAATTAAATACTCTAGTCAAAAGCAGAAGTTGGCAAAATGAATTAATAAAACATGGTCTTACTACATATTGTCTAGAAAAGACACATAATCAGACTCAGCAAAAGTATAGAGTAATATCACTTTTGAAAGAGATGGAAATATATTAAAATATCAGCAACACAAATTCTACAATATACAAAAATGTAATGCCTCATAACTAGTAAAGATAGTTATATACTAGGGAAGTCACCAGTTCAAAACAATAGCAATTATTGGACAAAAACTCATACAATTATATCAGTATATAAAGAATAAATTACAAAATTCAACAGTAGTTCATGATTTTTTAAAACACAACTGGCAAGAGTAGAAAACTTGATTACAAAGATAAAAGATTTCTACCAAAAAACCTGCATCACATCTTTATTTATTCAGATTATAAATATTTATTTTATATCCACATTTATCAGATACTTGTCTTAAGCATTGTGATATAGCAATAAAAAGAATCAAGACCTTGTTGTCATGGAGCTTGCAGTCTACTGGTTAAACATTTCTTAAATATTTGTTACTATTTAGAAGAATTCTCATTGAAGTCAAAAACAAGGATGCCTACTCCTGCTCTTCAACCAATTAGAAAACATAAGAGAAAAAATATCCTACTAAAAATTGTCCAAAATTATGAATTTCATTGGAATTGATCAATATAACAATTGCATGAATTTTGTGGGGGCAATTTAAAAATATTATTAAAGGTCATGTAAAAATCTGAATAAATGGAGATTTATGCCATGTATATGGAAGACTCAATATCATAAAAATGTAATTATTTTTCATTGAACATGAGAAGAGAATTCTAAAATTAATATGGAAGACTGAAGGAGTAAGAAAAGTCAAGACTCATTTGAATGAGGGCTGGGCTGCTAGATACCAAGATTTATTACAATGTTATAAAAGTTAAAATAGTTATATGTTAGTATAGTAATAGAGATATGTAATGGAGTAGAGAATCCCATAATACATAAATATATAAAGATTTGATAGAAACGATGCTATAAAACAGCAAAAAAAATGGTGCTGGTGAAAAAAAAATAACTAGCTTGTCTCAATTGAACAAAATAAGAAAGTAAGAAAATGGTGTTGGAATTAATGGATTTCCATTAAAACAGTGAAATTGGCCCCACTTTCACCCAAAACACAAAAATTAACATCAGAGAAATAAAAAACTTAACTACAAAAAATTATTAGAAGAAAATGTGGGAGAATATATGCTACCATATGGTTGGAAAGGTATTTTTAAATAAGGCACAAAAGCACTAGCCATGTAAGAAATATTGATAAATATGGCAAAATTAAAATGTAAAAATTTGTATTTCAAAAGATAAGATAAAGGTAAAAAAACAGTTACAGGTCTGAGAGTGGATATTTGCAATATATACATAACAAATAATTATTACCCAGAATGTGTAGTAAACTGCAAATCAATTTTTTAAAAGAAACACTTACATTTACCAAACAATATTACTTTTTTCCCCTTCATCCAGGGTTTCTCTAAACATCTGAATTAGAAGAAATCATTCTTAGACTCTTAAATTCAGGTTTTTAAACACGTTTCTTAAACATCAGTCATTGACTGTTTATCCTGCTGCTTAGAATATGGAAACTGTGTATCTTTTTATTATGGGCAAATGCAAGAAAAATGCTTATTTTAATTAAGGTAGATCTAGATCCTTCCTGTCAGAAGATTTATCGGGTACATAAATATATCTTACATATGTTGTAGTTAACTTAATTGTCTGCATCTCAGTACTGTTATCCTCCTGCCACTGGGTTTAATTACATTGCATTATGACTTGTAATTAAACAGAACAAAACATCATTACATGATTAGTTGGTTTTATAAGGCCTTGAAACCTTTTGCTAAGAGCTCTTGTTTGTATTACAGCTATTTCCACTATGATCAATGTTCATAAAATTATTTCTAATCTGTGAATTGTCAGGTATACAGTTGCAAATTGCTTGATATTTGAGCTCAAAATCCACGAATGTGCTTTGATCTGGTTGGGCAAAAACCTTCTACTCATGTAAATGAACACCATTTTGTATCAATCTTATTTTAAAATTTGTTCTATTCCAAATGGGAGTACTGAAAGTCTTAAAGTAACAAATGGTAAACTCATTTTGACTAAACAGTATTTATTATACAATTAACATAAAAAGAAGTTGCCATTTAGAAGCAGCTGAGTTGTGTCTTTCAATGAATCTTGATTCTGCCAGCGCATGCATCTTGTACACCTTTCCATGATGCCATGAGCAGTGGCATGAGGGTGAAAATAGATTGAAAGGTGCTTAAGCTATACCTGTGACCATAATCCAACATTTATATAATTGTGAAGTACTGTACACATCTTTCGGTAAAACCACCACGCAGTTGTATGCCTAGACTTCTTGCACTGACATTTTATTCCTCCCTCCAACTTTTTTTTTTTTTTTTTGAGACGGAGTCTCGCTCTGTCGCCCAGGCTGGAGTGCAGTGGCCTGATTTCGGTTCACGGCAAGCTCCGCCTCCCGGGTTCACGCCATTCTCCTGCCTCAGCCTCCCGAGTAGCTGGGTCTACAGGCGCCCACCACCGTGCCTGGCTAATTTTTTGTATTTTTAGTAGAGACGGGGTTTCACCGTGTTAGCCAGGATGGTCTCGATCTACCGACTTCGTGATCCGCCCACCTCGGCCTCCCAAAGTGCTGGGATTACAGGCGTGAGCCACTGCGCTCGGCCCCTTCCTCCAACTTGACGGTCATACTTTCAAGCTGTCCTACTATCAAACCCTGCTTTTTTTCAGAGGCAGTGTATGCCAATATATTGACATACACTACTTAATCCCAGGAACTATTTTACATATGCTGTGTCATTTAAATCTCACAACAACCTTGTAGGTAGGCTATTACAGTCTTACAGACAAACAAACTGACTCAGAATCTGATAAATTTTTTTGCTTAATAGAAGCTGGCTAGAAAGTGACACATCTGCTATTTAAATCTAGTTGTTTCTAATTCCAAAGCTATTAACCATTTTTTTCCCTACTGTTTTGACTTTTATGAGGTTGTTTGTTGTTGAAATTAAGTGACAAACTCATATCTATTACATGAACACTGAGGTTAATTGCAGGGTGGCTTCATCCAGCCAGTGTAACTCCATGTGTCTATAAACCCCCCGTCAAGGAATGGTGAGGATGAAACTTTAAGATCCCCCCTTCATCTAGGAGTTGAGAAGGGTAGATAAGATTCTTGGATACTAGATATTTAAGAACTTTCTCAGATGAAAGGAAGCTGGGAACAAAGTAAGAAAGAATACCTTTTAGGATTCACAAAATTATGAGAAGTCAGGCACATACGGTAAGTCAGCTTTTTAATGTATTTGCTCCTTTTCTTATTCATTGACCTGTGAAAGGAAAATATCTTGGACCTCCAAGATCACTAAGGAAAACTCAAGCTGGATATTGCTTAGGGCAAACCTGCCTCCCATTCTATTCAAAGTCACAGAGCATTACAAGAAGCGTATTATTATTATGCTTAAGTCAGAATATTAAAAGAGGAGCCCCAAAATATCTCTTTAGGTTCATCCCGCTTAATTCACTTTGACTTTAGGCAGGATTTGCAATGAATTTTCTATTCACAAGATAAATTTCTAATGATTGTGCTCCCCATCCTGTAAAATAAAAATATTTCTCTTTAAACTTTTATTTTGAAATAATTTTAGATTTACAGAAGAGTTGCAAAAGTAGTACAGAGTTTTTACATACCCTTCATCCAGTGTCCCCAAATGTTAACATTTTATATAAGCATGGCATATTTATCAAAACTAAGAAATTAACATCAGTACATTCCTATCAACTAAGCTTCAGACTGTTAAAATTTTATCTGTTTTTCTACTCATGTTCTTTTTCTGTTTCAGTATCCAACTGAGAACACCACATACACCTAGTCATCATGTCTCTTCAGTCAGAGGACACAGCATTTAATGTTGAATAGTAATAATGCCAAAGATGTGGAAGACTCATGCAAGGTTGTTGTGGGTGGAAGAGAAAGCATATTAATCAACTTCTTAAAATTTCATAGCTAAAAAAGAATTTGAGTCTTTCCAGGAGGAAACAATATTGGAAGAACCCCAGGAGTCTGTCTTCCCAATTGCCCTGTTTTCTACTTCTCCTAAGGATGAGATGAGGTGAGTATCACTGTGGTGCAAGACAGTAGCCTCTTGCTCCCTCTCTAACATGTCCTCAAGCAGTGCTTGCTTTCCTCTGCTTACTCCTCTGTGCAGTAAACTCACTACAGAAGAGCATTTTTAGCTCTGCAAAGGGAAGCCCACAGTCCTCCAGCGGCTCTCCCTGTAAGTAGAAGGATGAGTCAGTTCATATTAGGTAGTACAGAGGTTTAGGGTTAAAAGCTAATATTTTGAGACTCACAATTCCACGTTTTTTTGTGTTTATTTTCATACTAGTTAAAATGTAAAAAGATCAAGGGGTATAATTAGCACCTGCAGAACCTCCAGCAGAGATTGCCATCTAGGCTCTGCCATCTAGGCTAGGCTTTTTTGGTATAATGTTATAAAAGGTAACCTAAATTGTTGAAAACTGTTTTCTTTTAAAGACATAATTAAGAAACGTTTCTGTAAAATAAAGCACTAATATATTATCAGAATTCTTTATGCAACAATTTAGTAACCATATTGTATATACATGTATATTCTGACTAATACACTTTTATATGTACTTATGTGTCTATGTACATACACATACATAAACTTATGTGTGTATATATGTACTATGTATGCATATACACATGCATATACACATATGTACATATATATACATACACATAGATGCTTATATACAAATATACACACATATGCAAATATATACATATATATTTTTTATCCCATGAGTCATATATATTGGATAGGGTAGGTTGTACTATGATAACAAACTGAAAATCTCAGCAGCTTAACACAATATAACCTTATTTTCTACTCAAATTAGGTAACTATTTTTGGTTGACATGGGACTCAACTCTAGAGTCAGTCAGAAACCCAGGCCAACAGGGGCTTTACTATGTGGTAGCTGCAACATTTAGAACACGAAACTGTCTCGATCACCAAAAGAAAGCCTGGATAATTGAACACGAGATATCCACAATCACAGCCACACATATTAAAAGTAATGGAAAAAAAACCACAATTACTTTTGCACCAACCTAATAATTTTCATTTACAATTTATTGGCTAGATCTAGTCACAATACTTTATTCAGTTTCATGGAAGACAGTAATCACATCCTCTAGGTATACAGAAGAGGAGAATAAAATATTGGTAAAAAATATGTATAGCTATTTGGGAAAAAAACTACCTATTTGAAATGAAACTATTTTCCTTTGTGCATAAGTCAGGGTAAGTAACACCAGTAGCTATAACAAACAACTTTTAAATTCCAGTGACTTGAAAAATGCTTGCTATGTTAATTATGTTTATTATGTTTGCTCATTTGATGACATAATGCAGTTGGCAGGAGATCCCTGCTCTAAACAGTCAGATTGGGACTTTAAAGCCTAACATTTTATGACATAATAAACACTGGAAAATGACAACAATAAAGAAGTGACAGTATTTTTCCTGTAGATTCAGCAAGTAAGGTGATTCAACTACTTTGTCCTTTAACAAATTAAGTGAGTAGCACTCTGAAGGGGATTGCTCAGCCACTAATCCCCTCAGTGCTGAAGTACTGTGATTTTTTTTTTTTTTTTTTTTTTGGGTAGAAAATAGCAGACTGATTCATAAACAGTTTTCTGGAAGAATAACGTAGTCATTCTGGCTTATCTAAGTTCTGGCAAGACCTGTTATAAAAAGAGTACTTTAGAGGAGTTTTGTAAGAAAAATTTATTTCCTTAGCTTTCCTTCCTTATCTTCTATCTCTCTTGCCTTGTACTTAGTGCTAAACATTTCAGGTAGTCGAACACATTTGCTGCCGACTGCAGCTGAGGAATTCTCATACCTCTTGTGTCCTTAATATATAATATCCAATTCCTCAGCATGAACAGCTTGAAGTTTGGGGCTATTTGTTCTCCCTTTTCTTAAATAAACAAACAAAAGAAAACCTAACCCAGTAGTTTCAAAACTTGAAAATAACTTGTAGATTGAAAAAAAACTAAGATCCACGAAACTTCAACCAGGATTTATTTGAAATTATGTGGGACCATTTAAATATTCCACAGAACTAAGAAAAATATGTACAAATTTCTTTCAAAGTTACATTATCCTCAAGGTAAGAGTTGTTTGGAGAGATTCCTGGTCTCGTGTGAGAAATTCTTGGTATCCATTCTGGTCCAGCCATCAGTTATCTTTCTGACCTTGAGTGAGAATTGTCTATTAGATCATTCTCAGCCCTTTCAGCTGTAATGGTTTGTAAGGTGTTGACTAAACTGGCTGCAGCAACCTCTATAGTGTCCTTAAGGCTCCTAAGTTTTCACTGTGTAACCAGAACCATGCATCTGAAATAGTTGACTAGCAATCTGGATCTGTATTTTTATTAACTCTACAGTTGGTTGAGTTTAATTGCTGTGCCAATGTTCCATGTTTAAAATCACCTGATGGCAGGCCCTTGGTTCACCTCATTCTCAGTGCTATGTATTCACCTCTTTGTAGTTAATTGCAAGATAGAAAGTAGAATAACTGAATAGGAACAAAACCTGAGAACTCCATTTTATAGAGTATTTATACAAATAATCTATGTCTAGGCAGAAGAAAAGATATCCAGAAACATTAATCCTCTAGCTGAAGTAAATAGGGCATTATAATTACAATGATAAAAAACAAAGGCAATGGCAGAATGGAATAACAACCATCTATCAATTCTGGGAACAAAAAGTGCAACACCTGACCAGTTCAAGCATTTGGTATCACATGACCTGATGTCTGACTATATTAGTTAAACCTAATAAGACAGATACACTTTAATGGCAAAGATGGTTTGTTCTGTTTTTCTGGTATATTCACCAGTATCAACTAATTATGGATTGAGAGCACATTATTCAACTTCTCCAAATCTATTTAAAGCCTCTGTAAAATTACTGGGTTTGCATTCGATGTCCTTAAAAGTTCCTTTTAGCACTAATCATCCAGTCCATTTCTCATTCTTTGATACTTATGTCATCAGAGTCTTGGGAGCAGACAGCTTTTCACGTCTTCCATTCAATACAGTATCTCTACATAGAACCAACAGTCTTTGTTCATTCGTGTTTTAACAGCATGCTACTGGGATTATGATCTTATGTTTTGATTTCTTCTTCCTGACTTCTGCATGCATTTATGTAATATTTTTTAGCTGAATAACTTACAGTGGTAGATTCTGGATCAGCTTTCTTATTCCCCGACTATGGTTCCTAGTTCCAGTTTTATGTAAAAAGGTTAGAATGAATCATGAGCAAGTTGGTGCTTTTGTTTGCAACTTGGGAGCTCTGACTCTAAGATGTCTGGGTTTGGAGCACTTAAAGACAGTTGCACACATTAGAACATGTTTTTGAGGGCATGAATTGTTTACCAGAATGCTTGATTTATTCTCCTCTCTTCACATTGTTTCAGAAAAGTGTTGCATATCTCCTTTACCCTGTGTGATTAAATAAGTGAATGACTGTGTTCATGATGAGGTGGAATATAAACAGGTACAATGCTTCCCTGGGGTATCATTCTTAGGTGCAACTTGTGAAATCTTTAGCTGTCTTAATTCCAGGAGAAAAGACAAAGGCACATTTAAGTGATAAATGTGTTGTTATAAGGCAAGATCACATACTAGCATCACATAAAGCCTTTGTATGACGTCTGGTTGTTCAGGCATATATGACACATTGAGTACAGATGATTGAGCACAGCAATTGTGTGAAATCAGATTAATATGTCCCAAAGTATCCATTATAGAACTATCTCAGGAGGAAGACCATCATTTTAATGACCAGGAGTAGAGGTAAATAAAGGTCAAGTAAGAATGGAGCATATCTGAATTGCAGCTCTCTTGACAGAAATTTACTATGATTACCATAAACTTTCTATCTTGTTTTCATAACATTTACCCCTCCTTATTTTATGTCTTATTGTCACCACTCCTCCCAATAACACAACTATAAAGTTATTTTTCACCTTGGATTTGACTCTATACAAATCCTCTGAGCATTTTCATCTTGAGTGCTGAGAGGGTGTGTTTTCTTAAGGTTGTACTAGATAATGCCATCTTGCTACTATGTAGAGCAGAAACTTTCAAGAACAAAGAATAGCTTTTTAGGAAAGGCTTAATCAGTTGTGTTTCTTAAACTGGGTGATGTACTTAGGATCACTCCATGAGATTAGAAGCCAGTCTCCTGCTCAGCAAAGCTCAAAATGACATGGGAGCAATGTAGCACTATCCACTGTTAAGGTACAACTGACCTTTCTATTGCTCTTGTGTTACAAAAATGAGGGACATTATTTTAATTTAAATGTCAACATTCAAACTTGAAATGACATAGTAAGCATAAATATTCACCATGATATACATCAGAGTCCTTGACTCAAGGGCAGTAGATAATATTTTCCACATTATCTTGACCTTCTGGGTATATAATATCAATCAAATATATTTAACAGAAAAAATTCCTAAGCCATTATGTTTGGTTTTCAGGTTCATAAAGAGGAGAATGATGGTACTGAATTTTGCCTGAGTCTGGGTAATTCCCTAGCCTCATGGGAAGCTGTGTTTTGCCTGAATCCATTATTTTTTGTTCATTCTACTATACATGTCATACTTACTATACTCCGGGATCTGGGGATGTGGGGTGAATAAAGCATGTTAATTCAGGTCGTAGTCAATTCCTAAACACTGTAGATTGATGTATTCTGAAATGCCTCAGTGCATTCATTCATGAAAAAATATTTATTCTGTCCTAACTACCTACAAGGAAACAGGTGCGTGATATACATCAGTGAAGTGAATAAAGATTTTAAACCCTTATGGAGTATACAGTTGATATGGTTTGGCTCTGTGTCTCCACCTAAATCTCATCTTGAATTGTACTCCCATAATTCCCATGTGTTGTGAGAAGGACCCAGTGGTAGATAATTTGAGTCATGGGGGTTGTTTCTCCCACACTGTTCTCATGGTAGTGAATAAATCTTGCGAGATCTGATGGTTTTATCAGAGGATTCTGCTTTTGTATCCTCCTAATTTTTTTCTTGCTGCTGCCATGTAAGAAGTGCCTTTCACATCCTGCTATGATTCTGAGGCCTCCCCAGACATGTGGAACTATAAGTCCAATTGAACCTCTTTTTCTTCCCAGTCTTGCATATGTCTTCATCAGCAATATGAAAACAGACTAATACAGTAAATTGGTACTAGTAGAATGGGGCATTGCTGAAAAGATACCCAAAAATGTGGAAGCAACTTTGGAACTGGGTATCAGGCAGAGGTTGGAACAATTTGGGGGGCTCAGAAGAAGACAGAAAAATGTGGGAAAGTTTGGAACTTCCTAGAGACTTGTTGAATGGCTTTGACAAAAATGCTGATAGTGATATGAATGATAAGGTCTAGGCTGAGGTGATCTCAGATGGAGATGAGGGACTTGTTGGGAACTGGAGCAAAGATGACTCTTGTTGTGTTTTAGCAAAGAGACTGGCAGCATTTTGCCCCTGCCTTAGAGATTCATGGAACTTTGAACTAGAGAGAGATGATTTAAGGTATCTGTTGGAAGAAATTTCTAAGCAGCAAAGCATTTAGGAGGTGACTTGGGTGCTGTTAAAAGCATTCCATTTTAAAAGGGAAACAGAACATAAAAGTTCAGAAAATTTGCAGTCTGATGATGCAGTAGAAAAGAAAAACCCATTTTTTTGAGGAGAAATTAAAGCTGTCTGCAGAAATTTACATAAGTAACAAGGAGCTGAATGTTAATCCCTAAGACACTGTGGAAAATATCTCCAGGGCATGTCATAGGTCTTCACAGCAGCCCCTCCCATCACAGATCCAGAAGCCTGGGAGGTAAAAATGGTTTTGTGAGCCAGGCCCAGGGTCCCTGTGCTGTGTGCAGCCTAGGGACTTGGTGCCCTGCATCCAAGACACTCTAACCATTGCTAAAAGGGGACAAGGTATAGCTCGGCTCATGGTTTCAGAGGGTGCAAGCCCCCAAACCTTGGCAGCTTCCATCTGATGTTGAGCCTTCAGGTGCACAGAAGTTAAGAATTGAGGTTTGGGGACCTCCACCCAGATTTCAGAAGATGTATGGAAATGCCTGGATGCCCAGGCAAAAGTTTGCTGCAGGGGTGGGGCCCTTATGGAGAAACTCTGCAAGGGCAGTGCAGAAGGGAAATGTGGTGTCAGAGCCCCCACACAGAGTCCCTACTGGAGCACTGCCTAGTGGGGCTGTGGGAAGAGGGCCACCATTCTCCAGACCCCAGAATGGTAGATCCAATGACAGCTTGCACTGTGTGCCTGGAAAAACCACAGACACTCAACTCCAGCCACCCATGAAAGCAGCCAGAAGAGGGTCTATACCCTGCAAAGCCACTGAGGCAGAGCTGCCCAAGGTTATGAGAACCTACTTCTTGCATCAGCGTGACCTGGATGTGAGACATGGAGTCAAAGGAGATCATTTTGGAGCTTTAGAATTTGACTGCCCCACTGGATTTTGGACTTGCATGGGCCCTGTAACTCCCATTTGGAATGACTGTATTTACCCAATACCTGTACCTCTGTTGTATCTAGGAAGTAACTAGCTTGTTTTTGATTTTACGGGCTTGTAGGCAGAAGGGACTTGCCTTGTCTCAGATGAGACTTTGGACTGTGGACTTTTGGGTTAATGCTGAAATGAGTTAAGAGTTTGGCAGACTGTTGGGAAGGCATGATTGGTTTTGAAACGTGAGGACATAAGATTTGGAGGGGCCAGGGATAGAATGATATGGTTTTGCTCTGTGTCCCCACCCAAATCTCATCTTGAATTATACTTGCATAATTTCCATGTGTTGTGGTAGGGACCCGGTGGGAGATCATTTGAATTTTGGGGGTGGTTTCCCTCATACTGTTCTCATGGCGGTGAATAGGTCTCACAGGATCTGATGGTTTTATCAGGGGTTTCTGCTTTTGCATCCTTCTCATCTTTTTCTTGCCACCTACATGTAAGAAGTGCCTTTCACCTCCTGCCGTGATTCTGAGGCCTCCCCAGCCACGTGGAACTGTATATCCAATTAAACTTCTTTTTCTTCCCAGCCTTGGGTATGTCTTTATCAGCAGCATGAAAATGGACTAATACAACAGTTTACTGGGGAAAAACAAAGAATAAACAGAAAATGTAATTTTAAAATTTTATTAAGTGCTAGAAGGCAATAGATGTATTTTTTTTTTTTTTTTTTTAAAAAGCAAAGGAGCATGGTAAGGGGACTCAGGAGTATGGCACTGAGGGAGCAGTGAAGAGGGCCACATACAGTTTACAGTATTAAGTGGGGTTGTCAGGGTAAACCTCTATGAGAAGAATACATTTAAGTGAAGAGTTGAAGGAAGTGAGTCAGTTCGTATGCATACTTGGGAGAAGGTCCAGAGGAGGGAATAGCCAGATCCATTGCCCTAAGGTAGAAGAATGCCTACCATGTTTAAGGAGCAACAAGGATGGCCAGTGTGGATAGAGTGAATTGATTCCTAACATAAACATGTGAATGTCTTCTAATACCCAACTCAGTCTCTGAGGGTTGAAAGATTGGGTTCAATTAGCCTACAACATGATGAAAAAGGAACCATAAATATTGAGCATCTAATATATGCCAGACACCTTACATGTTTCCTCATTTCATCTTTATATTAATGTATTGAGGCAGTTATTATAATCACCATTTTACAAACTGGGATAATAACATGTAGGTAAGTTATATGATGAGACCAGTGTCACAAAGCTGTGAAGTAGTGAAGATGGATTCGTAGGATTCCTTCAAATCCTAGGCTTTTTGGCTGCAACATCCAACCTCACTAGTGTTCATTGTGTTGAAGTTCAATTTCTAAACAAAGTAAACTGAAAATATCTAAGGATTACTAAAACTCAGCTCCAGGGATAGCAAACAGTTGGCTACTAGGTCAAGTGACTGGGGCTCCCTGTTGTTTTCTCTCTCTTACCCATTTTCCAGCATTGCTTTTCCTGTTTACAGGAAGAGAAGTTATTGAAGGTGACCTCTGTACAGATCACAGACATCATTAGTTGCAGACAAGTCTTTAAAATGACCCTCCAAAGAAAGTCACATGACAAGTCTCCTGTATGCTAAATAGTGTTCCCTTCAGGGCACATTCCTGAGGAGTCATCTGATAGCACCTGCCTCCTTCTCCTCCCAGCATGTAACTGCTACGGGTCATCTGATAGCACCTGCCTCCTTCTCCTCCCAGCATGTAACTGCTACGGGTATTCTGGGAGCAGTCAGCTGGGGTACCCAAATAACAGCCATTGCCAGCAGCCCCCTCAGCCAGCTGCAACCAAAGGTTGAAATCTACCTATAATAATATCATATTTTAACCCTACATGCAGCTTTTAGCATAAACTGCAGATGTTTATTCTATGAAATTTCAATTTTGACCAGTGTGAAATTTGTAATCCTTTCTTCCCTAAAGATATACGTTATCTGTTTTCTGTTAAATCCTTTTGTTACCTGTGCTTGACCATCTCTGTAATTGCACTAGATAATAATAATAAATTGAGATTACAGTTTTCTGCACACACGTGCATCATACACACACGCTTATTTACTTACTCATGCTCTATCTTGTTTCACGTAAAACACATAAAAATGTCTGTGTACATATAAGGTGACAAGATTAAAGCTGAATCCACTGACTAAATAGTTGAGGTTTGAAGAGGAAAGCAATGGCAAGTATATTGGTAGGAAAGGTAAAAAGAATTAAAATCAGTTTTTTGGAGATCATGGTATAGACAGGCTCTCATGCCCACACAGTTAACTTCCTAGCATGAATTTGTGCTACTGTGTAAAAGAGGTGAAAAAGCTAGTAACATGGAAAAAATTGGACCTCCTTGTGTTCAGTCTTAGCAGAGTGTTACCAACAAAACCAACACAAATCCAACTCTGATTAGACCTTTGTATTAGTCTGCTTTCATGCTGCTGATAAAGACATCCCCAAGACAGGGCAATTTACAAAATAAAGAGGTTTACTGGACTTACAGTTCCACATGGCTGGGGAAGCCTCACAATCATGGCAGAAGGCAAGGAGGAACAAGTCACATTTTACATGGATGGCAGCAGGCAAAGAGAGCTTGTGCAGGGAACTCTTGTTTTTAAAACCATCAGATCTCATGAGACTTACTATCATGAGAACAGCATAGGAAAGACTTGCCCCCATGATTCAATCGCCTCCCACTGGGTTCCTCCTACAACATGTAGGAGTTGGAGAGGAGATTTGGGTGAGGACACAGCCAAACCATATAAACCTTCAAAAAGAATGAATTCAAATTCCATCCCCTATTGTGTGATGAACCAGACACTGAGAAGCTCTCCAGTGGTAGCACAATTAGATTGTGGCTAATGTATTACAAATATACCTTTTGAATGTATTCCTGGCTGTCATGAAAATAAGAAAATAAGCAGCTCTTGACAGACAATAGTCTTTGTTCTTGGAACTACTTTATGTCTGAGTATCTACTGTAGTGTCACAGATTATTATCCTTCAGGGACCTTGGAGGAGCTACTACTCTTTCTTATGGAGAGTCCATAAGATTTTTCCCCTGTTAGGTAAGGTGTCATTTATTTCTTGGTGCTTTCACAATTTTTTATTTTGTCTTTAGTTATCTTCTTATTTTGATGTGTAAACTTTATAGTTTTAATAGTATGATCATGTAAGAGAAAAAATGGTATTTATGAATTTCAATCGTTCCTTTAATTCAGGCTTGTTTGTTTAAAAAAACAAATAATTGAAATATTTGAAGATTAAAACAGAAACTCAAAATTTTATTAATTTAAGGAGGAAAGAATTCAAAATTGAAGTCCCAAATAAATCATTGTGTATACAAAGATTTAATACAAAGCTTTAATTACAAGGCTTTATTAGCTAGCTAGTTAAATGATATTAAGCTTGTGGCTGGTAAATTAAAAGAAAATAAGAATCAATTTTACTTGAAAATAAAAGCTTTTGGAAAAAGGTATGAAGCAAGAAGTTTATCTACTCCCTCTTATATTGGACATTTGCAAGAATGATTTTAATTATTTAGTAAATCCAGACATTAAGAATTTGTAGTAAAGAGTATACACTGAAGCTATGGGTATTCTGGGAGCAGTCAGCTGAGGCACCCAAATAACAGCTGTTGCCAGCTAATAGAAATATACTTACTATTAAAACAAGCAAACAAACAAAGAAATTTGGGAAAAATCAGGCACAAACCACCAAAATGATTTATTTCTTTTAATTGTGATGTAGGCTGACAGAATGAAAATTAATAATCATAAAATTTTTAAGTGAAATTATTAGCCTTTTGCATTTTTTGTTGCACAGAACCCTAATCCAAGGGCATTTACTTTTCAAGCCAGATAGGATTTTGCCAGTTTCCCAAGCTAACTCCCTGATGATACAAAAATAAACTAATGAATGGCTCAGAGTTTAAGAGCCTTTCTCCAAGACAATTTGTCTTATTGAAATAATTGGGTGGCCCAGAACTCTGAAGAATGCTTGTCATTTTTCAAATAAAATTACTCATATTTTTGGACAGTTTTAAACTGTTCATTTGCACTATTTTTCTGTCTAATATGACATACCATTTGGAATCTAAATTTTGTTTTTATGTTATAATTTTGCTTTAGAGAAAAAATATATATTGCATACAAATATGGACTGGGTATGTTTATTGCAAGCTATTTTTTCTTCCATATTTGTTATTATGAGTAAAAACTTCTATGATTCTTAATACATTGCATTTTCTTGTAAAAAATTTATTCTTCAATATGTAATACTTACACTTGGATGTTACCATCCTTCTTGGGCTATTATTATCAAATATTAAAATATTACTTTCATTTAAAGAACTTCAGTAAGAAGAGAATGAAATTCAGGGCTTTGCACATGAAGCCAAGCAGATGCCTGTGTTTAAAAATAATAAACATAATGAAAAATTTCAGTTGAAATCTAAATAAATCTATGCATTTGCATGTGCCTTTATTTCTCTAGTCTATGTTAAGAGAAAAGCCAAATAGAAAGATAGGAAAACAAAACAAACAAAAAACCCTCTGACCCATATATTACAGTTTTAAAAGGTGCATTCACTAGATCTCAATATTTAAGAAGGCATTGCTTCTTAAACTTCCAGAGGAATTTGTATGTTAACACCAATTTTGTGTGTGGAGATGATGTATTAATATGATCTGGTATGTCTTAGAAATGTTTCTCTTTTTTTAAACTGATTATGACACCCACCCATTTCAATAAATTAGCATTATCATCTCAACCAAATCGTCTTGCAGTGACATCAGATTCTCTTATTAATGCATGAGCTATGTTTGAAAAGTAATTAGAATTAATATTTCTGTTTCCTATCATCCAAATTAGCATTAACTGCACACATAACATTTTGTTTACAGCTCAACAGACATGTAATAATCCTAGTAAAGACATGGATAGGAAAGGTCCAGAGGAAGGGAAGAGATAATATGTATGCTGAAAGGAGGGAAACCCCAGTTGAACTTAAAACTAATTTATGGAATGTGATCATATTTGACAAACAGTTTGTCCATAACGGCAGGAAACTTCTACTATTTTTTTTTTTTTTTTTTGAGATGGAGTCTTGCTCTGTCATCCAGGCTGGAGTGCAGTGGTGTGATCACAGCTCACTGCAACCTCTGCCTCCCAGGTTCAAGCGATTCTCCTGCCTCAGCCTCCTGAGTAGCTGGGACTATAGGTGCTTGCCACCACGCCTGGCTAATTTTTTGTATTTTTAGTAGAGAGAGGGTTTCACCGTGTTAGCCAGCATGGTCTTGATCTCCTGACCTTCTGATCCATATCCCAAAATGCTTGGAATTACAGGCGTGAGCCACCGTGCCCAGCCAGACACTTTTACTTTTAATACCTTTTTGCATAAGTGTCAATGCTTCACAAACAAGGGATGTTCCATGAAGAAATCTGTGTGGTGGTAGCAGGGATGAGGTGTGGTTAGAGATGGAGATTTGGGAAAATGGAAAGTATAGTAAACTGCCTGTTTCCCAGGCTGTTTCCAAGAACAAAATCTGAACTGTAGGGAGAGAAAGGGTTATGGAAATAGAGATAGAGATCGAGATAGAGATAGAGATCGAGATAGAGATAGAGATAGGTAGAGCTAGAGCTAGAGCTAGATGTAGACGTAGAGCTAGAACTAGAGCTAGAGATAGAGATGAGGTGGAGATATAAGTATAGCTAGAGCTAGAGGTAGAACTAGAGGTAGAGCTAGAGATAGAGATGAAGTAGAGGTAGAGACAGAAGTAGAGCTAGAGCTGGTACCAGTACTAGAGGTGGAGGTAGGGATAGAGCTAGACATAGAGGTAGAGGTAGAGGTAGAGGTGGAGCTAGAGGTAGAGATAGAGTTAGGGATAGGGGTAGAGCTAGAGCTATAACTAGAGATAGAGCTAGAGGTAGAGGTAGATGTAGAGATAGAGATGAAGGAAGAGGAAAGGGAATAGAGATTTTTATGAGAACACATTGTATTTAATAAATATCAAAAAGAATCATTATCTAGAATATATTTTTAAACACTCACAAATCATTAAGCAATTGACATAAAACCCAAGAGATTATCAATGTTATAAACAGACCATACACAGAAAAAGAAGATAAAATGATTAATAGGACTTGTAAAGCTCCTCAACCTCACATTTCATTCAGTAAAATATATAATAGAGTAACAATAAAGTACTATTTCACATTGACAATGATATGGTTTGGCTCTGTGTCCCCACCCAAATCTCACCTTTAATTTTAGTTCCCATAATTCCTATTTATAATAGGAGGACTTGGTGGGAGGTAATTTAATCATGGGGGCAGTTACACTCACGCTCTTCTCATGATGGTGAGTTCATTCTCACAAGATCTGATGGTTTTATAAGGGGCTTTTTCTCCTTTTGCTTGGCATTTCTCTCTCCTGCCACCATGTGCAGAAGGACGTGTTTCCTTCCCCTTCCACCATGATTGTAAGTTTCGTTAAACCTTCCCAGCCACGCAGAACTGTGAGTCAATTAATCTTCTTGTCTTTACAAACTACCCAGTTTTGGGTATTTCTTCATAGCAGCATGAAAACAAATGAATACAGTGAAGGATGTAGAAAATTAAAACATCATAGATGTTGATGTAGATATACTTGGGGAAAACTCTCATATATGTGGGCATAAGAAGATGCACATGCTCTTTGACCTGGCACTTCCAATCCTAGATATTTCTTTTAGAGAAAATCAGGCAGATGGGAGCAGGCAAACATGTATGAATGTAATTTTTATTTTTATTTTTGCAGTGCTCCTTGTCATGAGAGTGGAAATCATTTTCCCTTGGCGGGAGATTGTACAAACAAATTATGCTTTATTCAAATTATGGAATACTCTATAGCAGTTAAAATTAACAGTTTAGAGCTCCATGTTTCAATGTGGATAAATCTCAAGAAACATAATTTTCAATAAAAAAATGCAAATTATACATATGAAAATGTATATGCAAATATAAATTCACAAAACAATAGGACATAAGTTTAATTGATGTATGTAGATATAGTAAAAGCACAAAAACATGTATGGAAACAGGACATAACAGCTTCTGGATAACAGTTATATTTGGGGGTGGGCTTGGGGGAAGAAGTAAAAGAGAATAGGTTGGGAGGTGGGGTGTTTCTGTGATTTTTTTTTTCTTTTACAAAAAGAGGGTCATGGAACTTCCAGTGATGTGATCCTGGCAGAAAGGCAGGTTTTAATTTCCCCAAAATTCCTCCTGGAAAACAAACAAATCAATTAGGATAGCCAATAATAAATGCACTGTTAATATCTTAAATAAAAATCAAAGGCAATACTCATAAATTTCAGATTATGAAGAGGAGTGGTAAATCACTTACAGCAGTATAACAAGAACAAGAATGAAGTTGTGTGGCAGTAATAGTGAAAAATGAATAGGGACAACCTATGTATGCCACAAACTTGGGGTATAAAAAATTTTTCTACAAACATCTACTAAAAGAAGAAGATCCTATTTTCCTTGGGTGGAAAAGTGGGAAGACGTGTGAGAATGCCCAGTGAAACTGGGAAAAGTCCTCAGAATCTTCAATTTGCAGATAAGATTAAAAAACTGCTTGCAGACATAAAAAATCATGGTTCTAGGCTAATTTCAATTTATAGTTAAATGACCACAGAGTTAAGCCACTAGCTAATTTCCATTTAGTGTTAAAAGACATAATAAAGAATTAGAGAAATCCAGAATGGGAGGCATTCTATAGAACAACTAAACTAATTTCTATAAGTCAATGGCTGGAGGAAAAGGGAGCAGAGGAAGAACTATTCTAAATTACAAGTGCCCTAAAAAACAAACATATCAAAATGTGGACCTTGTTTAGATTTTAATTCAAATAAGCCAGAAAACACATTTTTGAGAAAATCCATACATTTGATTAAGACCAGGTATGAGATTATGCTGAAGAAACATTATGAGTGATAATAATATTGTGGTTTTGTAGTGGGCCATAATTTTTAGAGTTATACTGAATTATGAAGGGGTAAAATAATACCATCTGATATTTGCTGAAAAATACTTCAAATAAGAAAAAGAAAAAATGTGTTTTAAATAGGTTAAGTGATCCCAAATTACAGTAATCTAAACAGTGTGGTACTGACATAAGGGCAGACGTATGGATCAATAGAATAGAGGTCCCAGATAAACCCCTGTGCACGCACTCAATCAATCTTTGACAAGAGTGCCAAAACCATACAATGGGCTTAAAGGGTAGTCCTATCAATAAATGGTGTTGAGAAAACTGGATATCCACATGTAAAAGAATGAAGTCGGATCCTTACTTTACACAATATACAAAAATAAACTCAAAATGAATTAAAGACCTAGGCATAAGACCTTAAAATATAAAACTATAAGAAGAACACAGGAGAAAAATTTTATAACAGTGGATTTGGCAATGTTTTCTTGGATATGACACCAAAACCACAGGCAACAAAAGCAAAAATAGACAAATGAGAGTACATCAAGCTTAAAGCCTTTTGCACATGAAAGGAAGCAATCAGTAGAGTGAAAAAGTAACCTACGAGATGGGAGAAAATATTTCCAAATCATATATCTGATAAGGAGTTAGATTCAGAATATATAAAGAATGCCTCTAATTTAACAACAAGCAAATAGCCCAGTTAAAAAAATGGGTAAAATCCTCAAAGAGGTATTTCTCCAAAGATTTATAAATGGCTAACAAGTGACAAGATATTTAATGTCACTAACCATTAGAGAAACGCAAATCAGAACTATAATGAGATATCACCCATTAAGATGGTGATATGGTTTGGCTCTGTGTCCCCACCCAAATCTCATGTCAAATTGTAATCCCTACATGTCAGAGGAGGGGCCTGGTGGGAGATGATTGGCTCATGGGGGCAGATTTCCCCCTTGCTGTTAGTGTGTTCTCATGAGATCTGATGGTTTAAAGTTGTGTGGCACACTTCCCCCTTCGCTCTGTCTCTATCCTGCTGCACCATGGTAAAATGTGCTTGCTTCCCCTTTGCATTCTGCCATAATTGTAAATTTCCTGAGGCCTCCAAAACATGCTTCTGTACAGCCTAGGGAACTGTGAGTCAAACCTCTTTTCTTCAATTACCCAGTCTCAGGTAGTTCTCTATAGCAGTGTGAGAATGGACTAATACACATGGCCACTGTCATAAAACAGAAAATAGCCAGTGGTATTGAAATGTGGAGAAATTGCAATTCTTGTGCACTGTCAATGGGAATTGACAATGCAGCCACTATGAAAAACAGTATAGAGTTTCCTCAGGAAACTAAAAATGCGATTACCATATGATCCAGAAATCCCACTCTGGGTACATATCCAGTAGAATTGAAGACAGACTCTTGATGACATATTTTCATATCCATGTTCATTACAGCATTATTCACAATACCAAAGAGGTGAAAGCAACCCAAATGTCCACTGACATATAAATGGATACAGAGAATGGAGTATATACATACCGTGGAATATTACTTAGCTTAAAAAGAGAAGGAAATTCTGTCATGTGCTATAACATTGATGAACCCTGAAGACATTATGCTAAGTAAAATAAGCCCAGTCACAAAGAGACCAACACTGTATGATTCCACCTGTATAAGGCATCTAAATTGGTCCAACTCATAGAAAGCAGAATTGTGGATGTCAGGGGCTATGAGGAAGCGGAAATAGAGAGTTGTTTTTCAATGGGTATAGAGTTTCAGTTTTGCAAAATGAAAAACTTTTAGAGATCTATTGCACAACAATGTGACTATTGTTAACACTATTGAACTATACACTTAGAAATGGTCAAGATGCTAATTTTTATGTTAAACATGTTATGTTAAAATGTTTCTACCATAATTTTAAAAATAAATAAGTTCTGCGAATGCGACAAAATATTGATAATTGTTTTATCTTGGTGATTGGTGTATCTAGTACTACTTTAGTGTCCATATCAAAATTTTTTTTGATTTTTAGGGAAAAAGAAATCTGAAACAATTATGTCAGAGTATTAGTATCTGTTCATTCAGGGAAGGGAGCAAATGGGTGTTTTCTGTATGTTTGGAATATCTCATCATTGATAAAATCCAAAAGTAATAGCAGTAGACAATTGGCAACATAGAACGTTAAGTTTACCCAGTTTGAATCTATGGGTCATAATTCTCAATTATCTGGAGAGACAATCATATTAACTAGTCTAGTGAGACCAGTGGAGATTATATAATCCAAATAGAGTTGTACTGGGGAAGTGGGGTCAGTTCTGAGAGGAGCGATATGAGCTTTTAGAGTTTTCAAAAAAATGTTTACTATAGATTAAAAGGACAAGAAGGATTTTCATGGTAGATAAAAAGTTTGGTAATATGGCCTGGATGTTTCATAGCTTGATGTCACTATCTAGTTGTGCCACTAAGAGATCCAGAGACTCTTATGCTAGTTTTTTCACTTCTCTGAAAGAGAAAAAAATGCTTGTAGACTTCCAAGGTGTCTATCACTATACTCTGATAGCTGAAGATTATAAATAATATTTTTATTTAGGAACTGTTAACAAAGTTGTCAGTTATCTTTATGACCTAGCCAAGATAACTCATTAGCTTTTATACAATGTGATTATTGAAGACATAAAAAAGCTACAAAAAATTAGCTGGGTGTGGTGGCAGGGGCCTGTAATCTCAGCTACTTGGGAGGCTGAGGCAGGAGAATCACTTGAGCTGCTGAGGTGGAAGTTGCAGTGAGTCGATATTGTGCCATTGCACTCCAGCCTGGGCAGCAAAAGCAAAACTCCATCTCAAAAAAAAAAAAAAAAAATGCAGACATTGATAGTAACATCAGCATCAAAACAGAATTGCTTTTCCCCAATTCAAATAGGTCACAAATGATGATCAAAAACCTAACTAAAGCAAAACAATCAATTACTGAAGAAATTTGCTCTGTAACTTTATACCAACTCTTTATTATGGGTTTTTTTTCCATTTTTTTAAGGTTAGAAGGTGTTTCAGAATGTGACTTAATAAGAATTTCTTAAAAGCTTAGATTTTTTACTTTTTATTTTGAAATAGTTGTGGATTCATAATTTGCAAAATGGATAGTTCTTGGGTACCCTTCACTCACTTTCTCTCAATGGTTACATCTTATATTAACTATAGTACAATGTCAAAACTGGAAAATTGACATTGGTACAATGTGGTGTATAGTTCTGTGCCATTTTTTCGTATGTATGCATTCCTGTAACAACCGCTAGAAGCAAGATACAGAATTCTTCCACCACCACAGAGATTTGTTGGTGTTAATATTTTACCAATTTATGTCAAATGTAGAAAACTTGTCTTCTTTTAAGTCTCTGTACCTATCTTCCCAACCCATTTATAATATAGTTGTCTTAAATGTTTTCGCTACATACATTTAGATTCATATTGGAAAATATTGTACTTTTAGCTTTGACTACTAAACTAAATTTAGAACACACAAGAGAAGGAACGTCTTTTGTATTTACTTATATTTGTTGTTCTTGATGTTTTAAGATTCCTTCTCTAAGGGGTTTCTTTAACCATTGTTTTAATATGTGGCTTGTGACAAATTCTCTTAATTTTCATTAATCTGAAAATGCATTTATTTTCATTTCTGAAGGAAAATGTTGCCAGATACAAAATCTGGGTTTGACAGTTCTTTTCTTTCAGGACTTGAAAATTGTTGTACCATTTCCTTCTGATCATTGTGATTTCTGATGAGAAATCTACTGTCATTCAAATTGTTTTTCCCCCTGATATTTCAGGTGTCATTTATTTCTTGGTGCTTTCAAGATTTTTTTGTTCTTAGTTTTCTTTTTGTTTTGATGTGGATTAGCATGGATTTCTTGTGTTTGGATTTCACTCTTATTTATGTATTTATGTATGTATTTATTTATTTAGAGACAGAGTCTCACTCTGTCACCCGAGCTAGAGTGCAGTGGCGTGATCTTGGCTCACTGCAAGCTCCGCCTCCCGAGTTCACGCCATTCTCCTGCCTCAGCCTCCTGGGTAGCTGGGACTACAGGCGCCTGCCACCACGCCTGGCTAATTTTTTGTATTTTTAGTAGAGACGGGGTTTCACTGTGTTAGCCAGGATGGTCTTGATTTCCCGAACTTGTGATCCACCCACCTCAGCTTCCCAAAGGAAAATATTTTCTTAACTGCAATTTTAATATAACCTAAACTATATATTCTTGGCGCTTGTTCACAAATAATTCATGACTACAGTTGGCAATAGTAATAGAAACATACTCATCACTCACAACACATAAATTCAGGCCAGTTTACTGGGGATAATTTCTGCTTATGTATTATCTTTGTTGCTTTATTAAACAAAATTTTATATTTTTACTACAATATGCTTAGAGAAAAGATAGTCATAAAATACAGTGAATGTCTCAAGAACCACTGATATATTTGCTCAGCCGATTTGGAACTCTGTGACCCTAGAAAGTTCACTTACTCTCTTTATAGTTCACATCTTAATTGGTAAAATGGGATGATAGAGGCAATGACCTACTGAGCTCAGGGATTAATACAAAACACAGATTCTTTTTGTTTGTTTTTGGCACAACATAGCTTTTGCTTATTTCATTGCTCTTTAGTATCACCTATAGAAAGTACACAGAAAAAGGAAACAACGTTGAAACAAATGCATCACTTTTAAACTTTAGTTCCTAAATGTACCAGTAATTATAATTGAGGTGTGAACTGCAGTCACTTTTTCTAAGACGAACTTTCTAAATTTCTATTATTCTCTGAAAACCTCGTTTCTGTTGGTATAGTTTTCCTATTATTAATAAAGACATTTGATTCTGAGTTTTAGCAAACAACCTGACATAGTGAAAGGGGAGAGTGTCCTGGAAAAAGCAGGGACCATGGAATTAGGAAACTGATATTTACCACTGACTCTGGGCCAGTTTATTAAATCTCTTCAATCCTCAGATTTCTTATCTTTCAGAAAATTGGGACCAACAAAATATACCCTAAAAAGATTATAATGAGAATTTGAACTACATTACTGGTCAGATGAAAATGACATAAAACATTTTTATCAATATGCCCTGGAGTCCAGGACCTGTGTTCTTTCTCTGAGTACCTGAGTAAGCTCCTACCAACATTTGGTTTTTCAGTAGTAAAATAGAGGTAATATCTGTTTCAACTACCTCACAGAGTTATTCATTGAACAAAAAGCAATAAAATTACTTTTATTTATTGCAAAATGCTATAGAAATAATTAGTGTTCACTAAGGTTTTATGGAAGTTTAAAAATTATTAGTTTTTTAATATTTGAATAGACTTGCTTAGGTTGAAACTTCAATAAGGTGTTAGGTATCAGACACGCAGAGTTCAATGATCTGCCTTGTGTTTTTCTCCACTGCTTTCTCATTTTGCTACTAAGGGCAAGCACCAGAGTTGGCCTGTGTCAGAATTGAGAATGAGGAGTGGGCTGCCTTTGCTGCTTCTCACTGTCCCCCACTTTCTCTGCAGTGCCCACTGTGAGATGCTCCTATTCTCATGCTGAATTTCATCCTTTTGCTCATTACTTCCATAAATTATTCCTTAGAAAGAGCAAAGAATGAATTAAATAATTAATTTGAGCATTTGCATAACAATACAAAACTATCCTTTTTAGAGATTTGCCACATGATTTTAGTTTTGTGAAAAATATTAGAGTCATGTATCTATTTAATCAGCATTTTCCATTCAGTGTCTTTATGGTGCCTAGTCTGTCATATTCTCATTAGTTTTCTTTTTTTCAATTCGTCAATGGCTTCACCTGTGTGCCTTACAATTATTTAGCTCCGTTTTTATCAACTTCAAGAAGATTTGCTTATATTGCAAGATTTACAATTTTAATTGGCACTATATGTAGTTGGCACTGGAATTTTATTGTATTATTAGGTATTTACAGTATCTGGCAATCAGAAAGAAACAGATAAAAATGCTTTGACATAATGGGCAAAAACACAGACTAGTGATTAATTCATCAGTGAACGTATCTGTGTTATTAAGACCTTGCATTCTTACACAACTGCCAATTGCAGGAACTCATAAGAAAGGCAGAAGGAGGCTAGCTATGACTCTATTTAAAAAGTACTACTATTATTATTCCCATTTTACACATGAGAAACTGAACCTTATCCATGTTGAGGAAGTTGCCAAGAAAGATGTTTTGTATGGCAGAATCAGGACTTGAATCTGTATCGGTTTGACTTTCCGAGTTCTTCAGACATCATAGAACTTACTATTTGGTAATGTGTTTTTGAGGAAGAGCAAAGAAAGAAGAAATGAGTCAAGATAATAAAACTGTTAATTAAGTGTACAATTATGTGACCTAGACTATGCGTTTTTCATGAATTCAGAAAGAGTATAGGACTGTAGTATTAGAGTGGGTTGGGGGGAGTGGGCGCTGGGTTTGCAGATCATTTGGTAATGTCCTCATTATTTGGATGAGGAAACTGAAGTCAAGACAAGTAAAGTGATTGCCCCAAACTGACAAAAATGGCTCTTACAACTAGAACTCCTACTTTTTTCTGAGATAAATTTGTAACTAATTAAAAATAATATATATTCTAATTGTGAGATTAGAAATTTTTAATAATGTACAACAGGCACTCAAATAATATTTTATTCAATGTCATTTTATTCAACTTCATTTCATTATAACATTGATGAGAAAAAAATGTGATTCCCCATCGGGGCTACTGTCTGTGTGGAGTTTGCACATTGTTCTGTCCAGGATGGGTTTCTGCTTGGCTACCTGAGCGGCCAGGAAGGACTTTGGCCACCTGTGACCAAGAACTGAAATAATAGGGTAAATAATTATCTTACTTGTTTGTATTAATCTTTCTTAAATGAATGTATAGCTTACATTTATCTCAAGGTTTAAGATTAGAAGGGTTTTGTTTTTTAGTTAGAAGTTTGGTGACATTTTTGTAAGCAGAAATACGCCCTAAGAATTTATCTTTTTTTATATTAATTAGCCTATGGTAAAATTGACTTCAATAGTCATCATTTCACTTGAAGTTACAGTTTTCAAGAACCTACCAATAATGTTACGTGAGACCTTATTGTACATCATAAAGTTTTTCAAACTGGAGAAGAAAAGACCATGAAAGAGAACAGAGACTTAGTACTATGGTGACATGGAAGAGGCAAAGAAAAAAGTAGAATGATTCACCCATTAAACCTGCCTATATGGAAATTTATATAAGGCACTGTTGGGTCCTGTAGCTAAGGAATTATTAAGTAGCTTACACAGTCTGTTAGGGAACAGAGACACTTCTACAAAGAATACTATAATGGAGTAAGGACAATTTAAAAGGAAAATCAAAGAGTGGTATGGCCACTAGGAGTGGGAAGTTATTAATTCAGCCTAAGGCATACCCACTGATCTTATAATGCTTCACAGAAGTGATAATTAAGTTTACTGGGCATCTGAGGGGCAGGGAGCTATTCCAACTAGAAAGAACTGCAAAGGGATAACGTATTATAAAGCAAATATGTTAAAGGAATAGCAAGAAATTCAAAGAGGTCCTAAATACTTATGCAAAAGCCTCAGAGATGCGTTTTGAAGAATTTTTGGCTTGTGAAAATTGTAGAATCATTCTGACCACAAAGGTTTTGCTCATTTCTAATTTTGCTTAAGTCTAAAATCCTTCAGAATACATTTCTAATTTTCTGGTGTTAGCATTAGCAGCCTCCACATTAACATTCAAAGTTTAATAATCGGCACAACCTGTAAGTGTTGACCACCCGTGACTAACTGCTGCATCACCTTGGCTATATTTTGCTTTTATGCCTTTGAAGAAATGTGTAGACTTTGCTAGGCTACTTACTTTTCAGTTATAAAGGGAAACATTCACATTTTACTCCATAAATTTGCACAATCATTGTGTGTCAATCAAACATAAATAAAACTTAAAGAGAAAAGAATCCATTAGAATTAACTGAAAGAGAAAAGAATCCATTAGAATTAACTGAAATATCACTGACTAAATGTGAGCAGATGCAATGAGAATCTTCATGGTTCCATTAGCAAAAAAACAAAAACAAAAACAAACTTCTCTGTATGGTATCTGCAGCTTGCTGTGTGTTTCTCTCTCAGAATATTTATCATTCATAAAACTTACTTAGTGTTTTTTTTTTTGTACAGAAAGCAAACTCTCATTTCTTAACATTTTTATGCTTCTGTGGAACTCTTTGGCTGTTAAAGTTTACATAAGAACTTCTATTTCATAATAGCTTACTGTTTGGTCCCTTCCCTCCTTGGATCTCAGGATAGACTAGGTCTAGAGGGGAGGGATGACATCTTAACCATCTAGTATTTCCAGTATCTAGCACTTAGTAGTTGTTTAATCAATGAAAAGTGGATGATTGAGAATAAATGAATAAAACTGTTGTGAAAGCCTCATTAATCTGAGGATCTATATATTGTCCAGGGTGGGCCTGGTAAGAAGTAAAATTTAGTGTCTAAGAGAGATTACCTGAAATATTGGAATTTTAGAGAACCAAAATTAGCACATCTTTTTTTCACCCACTCCTGAATTTATGAAATGAGATACATAAAACAAATGGAGATTTAAACATACTAAATAAAAAAATATTAATAGTAACTGGTAAGTTCTTTGGAGATCATGACTTACATCTGTTGTCAAAATAGTTTACAGATACTTCATCCCAGGGTTAGGCAGATTTATCTCCAAGTCATCAGCTTAGCTGGACACTGCAGGGCTATTATGTGATAGGCAATAGAAATATTGTGCTGAAAAAGTCCTGCTTTCATACTGTTGAAGTGAAGTGAATGGATAATTTCGATATAGTGTAATGGTGAACTATAGGGAATTAAGGGAGGACAGGGGAGAGTCTCATAGCTTTGACTTAGAAGGCTCAAGGAATGAAATATCCAAGATGTGTTTTGAAGGAAGGATAAGAGCTGTCTAATAAAGAAGGGAATGTTCTAGACCAGAAAACCAAACCAAAGAAAACAAACATGAAGTGTTTGAGGAACAAAGCTTTTTGTTTTTAATGATCAGAGGGTAGAAGATGAATGGAGGGAGAGAAGACAAGGAGGAGGAAAAGAGGAAAGAAGGGAGTAAGAATGAGACAGGAAAGCTTACTGAGGATGGATCAGGAAGGGCTTTGCAAGCAATTTTATGTACTATCCACTGGACCCTCTCCTAAGGGAACAAACAGTGGATAACTGAATGGTTCTTAGCAGGAGGACGGCACAATAGATCTTTCACTGTGTGAAACACTAAGAAAGATTGCCAAATAAACATATAGGAGGCTTGAACTCCAGGGGAGGCAGGAAAGTTGGAGAGAGGTCAACAGATCGGAGACACTTGTAGGATGTAAAGTCAAGAGGATTGGTGGTAGGTTATTTAAAGAAGGGGGCGGCCGATGCCCAGGTTCTCTGTCTTAGAGAAAGAGATGATGGGCCATAACATGAGCTACAGTTGCGTCTACTTGCTATGGATTTATTTGCTAAAAGAGGATTTTTTTTTTCTCAGTCTCAGCTGGAACAAATGCTCTCCCATGTTCATCTTTGCCCAAGATGTGATCCGGAACAGTTCAATACAATTAGCAACTTCAGTTCAGATCATTGGCAGGATTGAAATAGCAAAGTGTGATATCACCTACAAATTAAGATGTATTACTAAGCATCCTCAGGGTGCTTTGGATCTGTATGATTAGCTTCCCCATTGATCATGTGTTCAGGCCAAATTTCACTGTCCTGTCTTCAGAGAATACAGATGACTAATAATCCAGATGTAGCTGGTTAGAGGATTCTACTGCTAGAAGAAAATTTTGACTCTACTAAAGCCAACTCTCTTCAAAATCATAGATCATGAAAAAATCTTTAAAGCTATTTAGGACAATGTTTTCAACCCTGGATCAAGATCCGTTCGTGAGTTATGAAGTCACTTATGTGGGTTGCATCTTGCTTGCTTGTCTTAAAAACTGAACTAGAATGTAATAGACTAGAATAGAAAATATCAAAGCACATCACATATATAACAAATGGATTTTTTTTTGTGAAACAAGCATGGATGGGATCAGAGAAGAAAGGCATTTTGGTAGCAATAACAACCTGAATGAAGGTGGAAAGGTAGGAAAACATAAAGAATGTGTGGAGAATATCAAGTAGCTCATGATGGCTATGGTGAGTATAGATGTAGATGATTTGTGGAAGATAAAATTGGATAATCACTAAAAACCCATATTATATTGGGACATGAAAAACAACTCAGGAATTAGTATGTCATTCAGTAGGCAATGGAGAATCATGGAAGGTTCCTGAGCAGGGAATCTACATGATGGAAAGTTTAATATGAGAGCAGTGGGGAGGATCATTCTTTACAGAAATCAGGTAGCAGTTGTAGCAATAATCCAGACACAGGGAACTAAAAATCTACATGTCAAATTTCTTCCTACCTCAGAGCTTTACACATGCCATTCTCTTTGCCTGGGTCACTCTCTACCACAGCTTTTACCACCTTATTCTAGCTATTTACTTCTAGTTTGTTTTATATTAGTCAAATTTTTTATCTAAGAGAAATTTTCTGACCTCCCCAAGACTCCTATTATGTATATCACTCTTTTGATCAGGTAATTAATGTGTTGTTATTTCATGTCTGTGTCCTCTGCTAGAATGCAATGTCCATAAGCAGAAGGAGTCTGTCTTGTTTACAGCAGTTATCTCTAGCAATTAGGGTGCCTTGCACACTGTTGACTAATAACTTTTTGCTGAATAAATGAAGGAGCTGTGACAGTTACCATAGAAAAAAATTAAACATGGAGGACATTGGAAAGGAAAATCAGCATGACTCAGGGATTTACTGGGTCTTACACCAAGGGAATGGAAAAGCCAGAGATTCAGTCATTCCTCTGTAAACAAACATTTGTTCCACATACACTGTGTGTAAGGCACTGGTGCTGGGCCCTGGGAACATGGAGATGAGTAAGACATAGTTCCCTCAAATCGAGATGCTCACAGTTGGCAATCAGCAAATTCTTATATAATCCTTACTATAAGCCAAGTACTTTTTTGTTTAAAGCACTTTATATACATTAATTGGACAACAACTGTATGAGGCAGATACTATTATCATTCCCATTTTATAGGTAAGTTTTGTAGAAATTACGCCAGGGAGAGATTAAATAACTTGCCTAAGTTCACACTGGTAACTGTCAGAGCTGGGATTTGGTTGCTTTTTCCTAACTACTAAGCTGTATTGCTTCTTTGATTTTCGCAAAGTGGCATGATAATAGATAGTTCAGAATACCTGGTCCAGAGGTAGCCCAGAAAAGAAAGTGGCCATCTATCCAGAAGGGAGAGTCAAGGAAGGGGACGTGACAGTGTCATGTGCAAAGAGTGATAGGGAAAACATTCTAGGTGATAACATTTCAAGGCAAGAAAATATGAAAAAACATGATGTTTTGGGAGATCTACAATCCGTTTAGAATTTCTGAAGAATTCCTGAAGGGAGAGGACAACAGATAAACCTACTGGTGAGGTCAGCAGGAGAGGTTTGTCTACCACCCTAAGGCATTGAGACCTAATTCCAAAGGTTGTCAAGAACATAGGAATATCATAAGCAGTAGGGGTGTGGTGAAGTGGGATATGATCCAAAATCAGACTTGCTGATTAGGAATACCACCCCAGCAGTAGTGAGGAAGGATAGGTTTAGAGTGTGAGCTGGAACTAGAGAGACAGATTAGGAGGTGACTGCAATCAGCCAGGCAAGAGATTATGAGGGACCCATTTAAGGAATTAATAGTGGACACAGAAAGGATTTAAGAGCACTGCAGAACTTGGAGAGTCACTGGATGTTGGGAATAGAAAGGAAGCAAGCTAAGGATCTCTTCAAGGTTCTTGACTTATACAATCAGGCCACAAAAAGATAGGTGGGACAACAGAGATGAAAGATGGTAAGTTATTTTTGGAGCATGTTTCATTAGAGATAGGCTGACTTCCTGGGTAAAAAGTCCCGTACTTGGCAATGTGGAGTCTTTACTTACTAAGAAGTTTGAAGCTCGCAAGTGTTAGTGGAAGTCGTGGATGTGTTGAAGACATGGCGGGAAAGGACAAATCCAAGAACCAATGGAAAGGCTGAGCACAGAACCTTGAAGGACCAATCACAGTAGGGGTGGGAAGAAGAGGAGCCTGAAGAGAAGAGCAGAGATTGCATGACTAGAGAGGCAGGAAGACACTCATCTAGAGCCGCATCAGAGAAACAAAGATGCCACACCTTTCCTGGACTGTCATCTGGGAAATTCCTACTCATTTCTTCTTCAAAGTTCAACTCAAGCACTTCCTTCTCTGGGCAGCTTTCCTTGACTTCCCCCTTCCATGTAAAAGCCTGTTTCCCTTTGCTGCCAACTGCTACTTGTGTACAACTTGAACTTTAAAGAAAGCACCCCTTCATATCCTTCTGTCTGAATGCCTGTCTTAATGCTTGGCTGTAAGCACCTTGGGGGTTCCATATCACATTGCTCACCAGAGGGCTTGGCCTGTAGAAGATGCCTAATACATATTTGCTGAGTGAAGCCCTGTAGGAAACATTGAGTATCATTAAGACTTCCTCAGAAGAGCCACTGCAAAATCTGTGCCAACTGTTAATGCTTCTAGAACACAGACTTACTTTCAGTTTTCCAAATAACCCATGTTGGTCTCAATGGAAGCCTTCCTATTAATTACCTTCTGAAGTCCTAATCTTGCTTCAGAGGCCAATTACATCTTCCATGGGTATATTTTCACTACCAACCCAGAGATCAAACCACCATCAAAGCCCCCGAGTCCTGAATTAATCACCCTTCTATACAAACTGTCTTATGCATTTTTTTAATTGCACAGACCAATGATATGCTTATCTCTGTGTCTTACATCAGGATGACCAGACTATGAGCTTTTCGATTAAAAGACAAATGTCTTGAAGATCTGTGGCTCCAGCAGTTATCACAGCAGCCAAGCATTTGGTAAAACCTTGGGAAATGGAAGAGGAATTAGATGGTGCCTTGATTTCTGGCCGTCAAACGGGCCACTGTCAGAGGGCACTGGCAGCTCTAGCAGGCTGAGATTGCTTGAGGTGTTCCCACAGCCTGAATCATAGGCCATTTGTGATGGAACTATAATTCCAACCTGGACTTCTGCATTTTTCCCAGGCAGCGGGATAGGAGGTACATGCTCTTACTTCTGGATCAGCTTCTCTGCTCCGAATGCCTTACTGGATTTTAAACTATCCTCTCTGTCTCCATGCTAAATTACAGCCTGTTCTCCTTACCACATCAGAGGTGTGTCTAAGAAACAGCTCTGCTCAAAGCATGTTATACAAGGTTGTTCACAATTGCCTCAACCTGCTTTACAGTTGTATATCTGCCACCAGTCCTGGTTCACCACCACACTGTCAACACAAAACTCTCTGCTGTTTCCTGAATAGACCACGGACGCCCCCATACTAGTGCTCTTAGCTCAGGCTGTTTCCTCTTCTGCAAATTCCCTTCTCCACCTCTAAGAGTTCTAACTTGTCATGCAAGGCTCTTGTATTATCTACTTGATAAAGAGTTCTCTAATCATCCAGGTAGAGTTCTTCTCTCTGCATTACGTTGCAGGCTTTTAAGAATGTACCTTTATTATGACACTTATCACACTATTCATATTTATTTGTTTGCTTATTCCTCTTCCATAGTTTAATATTCTCACTTTGAGGGCAAATATTAAAACCTTCAAGGAAATCTACAGGCTGTTTACTTGCAATTAAAAATGTCTGGGCCAGGTGCGGTGGCTCACACCTGTAATCCCAGCATGTTGGGAGGCCAAGGGGGGGCAGATCACTTGAGGTCAGGAGTTCGAGACCAGCCTGGCCAACATGGTGAAGCCCCATCTCTACTAAAAATACAAAAACAAATTAGCCAGGTGTGGTGGCAGGTGCCTGTAGTCCCAGCTACTTGGGAGGCTGAAGTAGGAGAATCGCTTGAACCTGGGAGGCAGAGGTTGCAGTGAGCCGAGATGGTGCCATTGCACTCCAGCCTGGGTGACAGAGTGAGACTTCATCTAAAAAGAAGAGAAAAAAAAGTCTGGAAAGATAAAAGTCCTGACATGGTCAGTAAATACGTCCACAAGGCCAGGCTAGATCTTAAGGAAGCTCTCCTACTTGGAGTCACAAGACAGAAACTTGCAGGTACATTATTTACAGATTAACAAAATCCTTCAGAGGCTCAAGTTTATCTATGCTTAGATTGCAAACAGACAGCATTTGATTCACAGTCCTGTCTTCCTCATCCACAATAGACATTACTAAAAACCATGAGAGGCAGGAGTCTGTAGGCCTTCCAGATTAATTTTATTTGCTGTTTTGGCCTATAAGATAAAAGTCAAACTCCTAAGCAAAACATACAGGGTTATTATACCTTAGATATACCATGCTGTTGTATATCCCAGGCTTTTGCATACACTGTTCCCACTGCCTCCAATCTGTGTACCTTTGCCCAGTCCTGTTTTTCCTATCAACAATTTAGTTCATCTAGTATACTCCTATGTCACCTTTACAATTCCACTCAAACCTCACCTCCTCTGTGATTCCCACCTTCACTTTCATGAGAAGACTTGGGCTTTTCCTCTCTATGCTCATGGTGTTTCTGAATACTTCTGCTACTTATAAATCACTTATAATTGTCTATTTCCTTATTGTTTTCCCTTTGAGACTGTAGTTGTTGATTGTAGGTTCTGTGTCTTATCTCCATAGCTTTAGAATATGACACAGTGTCTGTTTATTATTTACAAGCTGACACTGAGTTCCCCTGGAGGTGGGCACAAAGTAATGTACAAATAGAACATAGAAATCCAAACAGATGTCATTAGGGAAGCTTGTGTGCAGGTAGAAAGATCACAGCCACTAAGATTGTGCTCTGGATAATAATGCCTTATCTCCAGAGAGGCAGGACTGTCTGAGTGAAAGGAAACTCTTCCTAGGAAGGATCTAGAAAATCATGAAGACTTCTAGAACAAGAATGAAAATGGAAACCAAAATAAAAATGGAAGCCCTATTCTATAAAATGGAACATCAGTGGAAACTCATGCATGAGTTCCAATCATCATCAGAAGAATGAACCTCAAAAGTTCATAAATCTTGAATTATAGCTGCTCTGTAACCATACAGGAAAGAAAAAATACCATGCCACAGTGGGAGGTTGTTGGAGCCCCAGGAAGTGGCTCAGGAGATTGGGTGGTAGACAAGACTGAATGGGCCCAGCTGTAAGAAGCGGGTGTATTAGGCCATTCATGCTTCCCAGAAGCCGGTTCCCCAGAAGCCAAGCAGATGCCAGTGCCATGTTTTAAAGCCTGCTGAACCATAAGCCAATTAAACCTCTTTTTTTAAATAAATGAGCCAGTCTCACGTATTACAGCCTGCAGTACATTCCAGTGCCATGCTTGTACATGCTTTACTCATAATGGAAGGCAAAACAGAAGGCACTTCATATGGTGAAAGCAAGAGCAAGATAGAGTGTATGTGTGTCGGGGCAGGGGTGGTGTCACACTTTACAACAACCAAATTTTGCAAGAACTCACTCACTATCATGAGAACTGCACCAAGTCCTGGGGATCTGCCTCCATGCATGACCAAAACACCTCCCATCAGGCCCCATCTCCAACATTGGGGATTACAATTCAACATGAGATTTGGGCATGGACAAATATCCAAACGATATCATTCCACCCCTCTTCTCCACCCCTAAATCTCACATCCTTCTCATGCTGCGAAATACAATCATGCCTTCTCAATAGTACCCCCAAATCTTAACTTGCTCTTGCATTAATTCAAAAGTTCCAAGTCTGAAGTCTAAGTCCAAAGTTTTATCTGAAGGTAAGTTCCTTCCACCTATAAGCCTGTAAAGTCAAAACAATGTATTTACTTCCAAGATACAATGTGAGTACAAGCATTGGGTAAACATTCCCATTCCAAAGGGGGAAAATTGTCCAAAAGAAAAAGGCTACAGGCTCTATGCAAGTGTGAAACCCAGCAGGGAAGTCAATAAATCTTCTAGCTCCAAAATAGTCTCCTTTGACTCCATGCCCTACATGCTGGACACAGCAGTGCAAGGTGTGAGATCCCAAGGCCTTTGGCAGCTCTGGTCTGTAGCTTTGCAGGGTTCGGTCCCTGTGGCTGCTCTCATGGGTTAGAGTTGCATGTCTGTGGCTCTTCTACACTGAGGGTGCAAACTGCCAGTGCTTCTTCCATTCTTGGGTCTGGAGGATGGTGGCCCTCTTCCCACAGCTGCACTAGGCAATGCCCTAGTGGAGATTCTATGTGGGGACTCCTATGCCACATTTCCTCTCTGCACTACTTGAATAGAGGTTCTCTGTGAGGGCTCGCCCTGATAAGCAGCTTGGACATCCAAGCTTTTCTATATGTACCCTGAAATCTAGGTGGAGGGTGCCAAGCCTCCACCACTCTTGCACTCTGTATACCTGCAGGCTTAACACCATGTGGAAGCCACCAACACTTATGGCTTGCACCCTCTGGAGCTGCTTCCTGAGCTACTCCTGGGCCCGTTTGAGCCATGGCTAGTGCTGGAGCAGCCAGGATGCAAGAAGCATTGTCCTGAGGTTGTGCAGGGCAGCAGAGCCCTGGGCCTGGCCCACAAAATCATTCTTCCTTCCTAGGTCTTTGATCCTGTGATGGGCTGTCTCAAATGTCTCTGAAATGC